>NC_058522.1:200006485-200121485 GCF_904849725.1 Hordeum vulgare subsp. vulgare
CTTCACTAGTAGGAGAAATGCTAGCAGTATCGCTGGTTTTTCCCTTACTAGTAGCGCTGGTGCCAGCGGTACTGCTATCGTGCTACAGCTAACCTCTTAGTAGTAGCGCTGAAAATAAAGCACTACTGGTGTACACATTAACAGTAGCGGTGGAAAAAATAACGCGCTACTGCTAACCCAGCGCTACTTGTAATTTGCCAGCGCTCACTATCGGAATCAGAGACATTGTTGTGTGCCATGGTGGACGACAAAGAGGAGCACCCCAGACGGCAAAGGCCTTTGCCGTCCGTTTGCAGACGGCAAACTTCATGACAAACACAAATCCGATGAAGAGGTTCTTTGCCGTCTGCCTTGCGCGTGCGGACGGCAAAGAAACTTTACCATGGGGGGCAGACAGCAAAGAACATGGAAGGCAGATCCGGGAGCTACGGCCGTCAAGTGGTATCGTTAGCGTTTGCCGTCCGCTGGGGCCCACCATGCCATTGTCGTCTGCCATGCCCCCTTTGCCGTCTGCCATGTCCCCCTTTGCCATCTACCATAGCCCCCTTTGCCATCAATGGCCGGACGACAAAGATGGCAAATAGGCCTAGCCTTGAGGCCCTTTGTCGTCTGCTGCCCCCCCCCCTTTGTCGTCGGTGGGCGGACGGCAAAGAAAACAAAATGCCCCTGTTTATTATTATTATTTATTATATCCCACAATTTTCATAGGAATATATGATATATATATATATATATATATATATATATATATATATATGTATATATATACATATATATATTTCACAGAAAAAATGTTGTTGCCAAACTAATAACCATATTAAAATAAGTTCCATCCATACATACATACATATTATGCAAGTTTCATCCGTACCAAACCATATATTACAATAGTTTCATCCATACATACAAAGTTTCATATCCATATATTACAATAATTTCATCCATACATATTATCCAAAAAAAATTAAGTAACCCAAGCACTCCATCAATCCAAGCTTTCGTGAAGGGAATGTAATCTGCAAAATGGGAAATAAGAAAGTTAAAAGAAGAAGACTAGATGAAGAAGAGAACTAAGCTAAGTATAGGTCATTTTTTATTAAATAGGCCTTTTTGGAGCTAATTTTCCATTTTTCATTAAGTAGGCCAATTTGGAACTAACTAAGCTAATTATAGGCCATTTAATAGCTAAGTTAGGTACAATAGGTCATTTTATAGCTACGTAAAATTATTATGTCATTTAGGACATAACTTAGCTAATTATAGGTCATTTTTTATTAAATAGGCCATTTTGGAGCTAATTTAGCTTACTACGTCATCTAGGAGAAAACTAAGCTAAGTACTCCCTCCGTTCTTAAATATAAGTCTTTCTAGAGGTTTCACTAGTGAACTACATACGGATGTATATAGACATACTTTAGAGTGTAGATTCACTCATTTTGCTCCGTATGTAGACAATTAGTGAAATCTCTTAAAAGACTTATATTTAGGAACGGAGGGAGTATATGTCATTTTAGAGCTACTTAGGTAAACAAAATAGGTCATTTAGGAGCTAACTATGCTTATTAAGCCATTTCGAAGCTAACTAAGCTAATTATATGCCATTTAATAGCTAAGTTAGGTACAATAGGTCATTTTGTATCCAGTAAAAAAAGGTCATTTTGTAGCTATGTAAGCTTATTATGTCGTTTAGGAAGGAACTTAGCTAAGTATAGGTCATTTTTTTATTAAATAGGCCATTTTAGAGCTAATTTAGCTTACTACGTCATCTAGGAGGAAACTAAGATAAGTATATGTCATTTTAGAGATATTAAGGTAAAAATATGTCATTTAGGAGCGAACTATGCTTATTAAGCCATTTTGGAGCTAACTAAGCTCATTAGAGGCCATTTAATAGCTAAGTTAGGTACAATAGGTCATTTTGTAGCTAGGTAAGCTTATTATGTCATTTAGGAGAGAACTTAGCTAACTATATGTCATTTTTTTATTAAATAGGTCATTTTGGAGCTAATTTAGCTTACTACATCATCTAGGAGGAAACTAAAATAAGTATATGTCATTTTAGAGCTACTTAGGTAAAAATAGGTCATTTAGGAGCAAACTATGCTTATGAAGCCATTCGGGAGCTAACTGAGATAATTATAGGCCATTTAATAGCCAAGTTAGGTACAATAGGTCATTTTGGAGCTAGGTAAGCTTATTATGTTATTTAGGAGATAAGTTATCTAAGTATAGGTCATTTTTTAAATAGGCCATTTTTTAAATAGGCCATTTTGGAGCTAATTAAGCTTACTACGTCATCTAGGAGAAAACTAAGCTAAGTATATGTCATTTTTTTAAATAGGCCATTTTGGAGCTCATTAAGCTTACTACGTCATCTAGGAGAAAACTAAGCTAAGTATATGTCATTTTAGAGCTACTTAGATAAAAAAATAGGTCATTTAGGAGCTAACTATGCATATTATGCCATTTTGTAGCTAACTAAGCTAATTATAGGCCACTTAATAGCTAAGTTACGTACAATAGGTCTTTTGGAGCTAGGTAAGCTTATTACGTCATTTAGGAGATAACTTAGCTAAGTAAACGTCATTTTTTTAAATAGGCCATTTTGGAGCTAATTAAGCTTACTGCGTCATCTAGGAGGAAACTAAGCTAAATATATGTCATTTTACAGCTACTTAGGTGAAATATGTCATTTAGGAGCTAACTATGCTTATTATGCCATTTTGGAGCTAACTAAGCTATTTTAGTTAGGAGGAAACTAAGCTAAGTGTAGGTCAGTCTAGAGCTAACTTAGGTAAATCATGTCATTTTGGAGCTAAGGTAAGATAAGTAAACATCATTATGCGGTTGTTAACCAAAACACTGGAAAAACATACCATTCTCATCAGCACGGCGGTGAAGCACGGTGGCTCTGGCTTGTTTCGCCTGGAGAAGGCTGCCTTGGAGAAGGCTCCACTGTAGAAGGGTCGTGCGATGCGTTTCGGAAGATATTCTGCGCCAAACATCTTTTGCAATGTGTTGTTACCTTGATGACACTCAAAAGATCACTCCATTGAAATGAAACTCACCGTCCCCACCATGTTAATGACTAGCATCGCCGGAGGGACGTGGCCGGTCTTCTCGCACATAGACTGTACATTAGGTTTTGACAAGTCAAAGTTTTTAGTTATTAATGAAACGAACATTAAAATGCAAAATTTGACAAATATGAAGAAGAAACTTACCACTAATAGCTCGTACATGGCCCTGTTAGACGCATCAGTCCATGCCCTCTCCGCCTATAACAACACAATCGTCCCCTCCTCCATCTCCTTCATCTCCTTATCCTTCGCCGCCAAAAGCATTTGCGTTGCCTCTCTCTCTTTCAGAATAGCAGCATGCAACCCAACTCATTGTTAGCACTGTAATCATATTGGTTCGCACACACAACATAATGCGGAAAGATAGTTGAGTCGATTAAACTAACCTCGATGGCGAGATCGACTGGCCGTGGACAAGGTGCTATCTCAGGACAGGAGCTCGTTCGGCGTGCCTTTATCTGCCTGAGAGTGCTAGGACAATGTATGAGGTCGTCTCCAATGTTGATCGAGCCATGGGGCCTCCCGTTTCCAGCTATCATCACCAGCTTTGGATCAATAGGCCCCTGGCTCGGGTTAAAGTCCTCCCCTTTCCTCGCCTTCCCGTGATCTCTGTACTTCATGAGCTTGTGGTGGGAGGAGATGTTGGTGAAGTTTTCAGGATGATCGAGGTTAGACTCAGAGAATGCTTTGACCTTCTTGTATGAGGCAGTATGGGCCATCGCATAGAGGTCGTACATCCCTGGAACCTCCATCTTATTGTGATGCGCCTAAAAGAGAGAGAGGAAAAATGTATTAGTAAAGGGCTCAAGCTAGCATTAAGAATGAATTGCATGAGTCAAATAGCAAACCACATACCCAGTTCTCACCAAACCCATTTAAGTTGATGCTCCTTTGATGGTGTGGCACACCAACCATTTTGCCACAACTCTCCTTGGCATTGTTGTGGCTGGCCTCCCACTTTCCGGAGCACCACTGATCCACCAAGTCCTACCGACAATCCATCTTATCCACACACCATCTCGGGAGCACCGAAGTTAATAAAGAGAAATTTGAGCGCTACGCGTAAGAATCAAATCAAGGATACTAACTACAACGCCTTAATATATAATATGTAATTACCTTCATGCAATGCTCCTTCTCCATCTTAGAATCGCGGCACTTCGCCTTATCTTTCCTAATACTCCACGAGGTGTAGTAGTCTCAAACAGCCTTCACCCGAGCCTCGTGCCGATAGTTTTGAAGTAGGCAGCGACATTCGGTTTCGATAACCTTTGCGTCGTCCTCCTCGTATCTGTCCTCACACCTGTAGAAGGTCTACAAACTAGAAAGCACTGATTAGTACAATAACTAGCTATCGTTTATTTTTAATTGTGTAAAGGAGAAATTACTCAGAACTGTGTGATCACCATGCCAGCCCTCGTGTGGCACAAAACACCGTCGATCTCCACCTCCGACGGGACCGGGGCACCCAAGTAGTTCTCCGGGTCATTCCTACCTCTCGACCCTGACCGAGCAACGTAACAAACCACAGGATGTTTTGCCGGAAAAGCACACCAAGGATGCTATTGGGCTTGCGGACACCCTTGCCAACAATCCAACCTGTGCAGTATGAAAAATTAAAGCCAAAACATTAGATATTTGAGAAACGTCCAGGCAAAAGGTTAAATAAGAGTAAATTAACTTACTTGTCCCCATTTGGCTTAATCGACCACCTCTGCTCACGGGTCGCCAGCACAAGCGGGAGCCCCGTACTACCACGCTGGTAGATGGTGGCCCCCTCACCCAGCTCCACGTCGCTATCAGCATGGCCACTTGGCTCCAGCTGACCCAGATCAGTCCAGGTATCCCACTGGGTCACATGGGACGTACCCTCACCCTGCTTTGCTCTGGAGTCTCCGAGAACGAAGCCTCTGGGACACGAGTCTCATGGCTCGAAAGCTCACCAACCTGAGGCTCGTGAACCGGAGACCGTGTAGCCTCCACCTCAGACAGGTCCACCCTAGCAGTCCTATCCTCAGGTGAATCATCTTGGGGTGGCGGCGAGGAAGGCGTGGCAGCCACTCTACCTCTCCTGCTACCACGTGTACCTTTAGTAGCTGTCGGCTTCGCGGGGGTCGACCTCCTCTCACGGGGGCCGCGAGAGTCGAAGAAACGGCCACTCCATGCGGAGTAGAGAGCAACGCTCTCCGAAGAGGCGAGGCAGGAATGGAAGTACCCATACCACCACCCGCCGACGAAGAAGGAGCCGCGGAGTGCTTTCGACCCTTTCCCACCATCTTTCAACACGTGCCATGACAAAGAGAAAATGAAATTAGTAGAACATAAATACCAACATGAGTAATAAAATGTAGATAATTTAAGTGTATCATCATCATAAATACCAACATGACTAATAAAAATTGAATACCTAACATGAACTAAAAAATTATATATGTATATACTAATAGTTGAATACCCGACATGAACTAATAATAATCTTGCTCGTCTATATATGCTTTGGGGTCAATAAATGCATCATGATCATCATTATCATCAATAAATGCAGCATCATCATCACTATCAAAAAAACATGTGGAAGGCCTCCATTATGTAATCCGTCAAGAAGTAATAGGTCATCCGCAGTAGTAACCTCTTCTTCTTCCGCCTCTTCCTGTTCCGGCTCAGGGGTTAAGACGGATTTACTGTCACTGTTTACTTTAATGTTCTGGGGTGAAGTAGAGCGGTTCCTGAAACGTTTTTTGGACATACGTGTTTCTTGGAAGATTTCTCCTTCATATTTGTGTGGGTTAATGTGAGGTTCGTAATCCTCTTCATTGAGGGTAGGTTGTCTAAACCGTGGCGGCACTTCATAAACGACACGCCAACCTTTCAGATTTGGATCAGTTTGGCAGGCCCACGATAGTTAGAAAACTCGTGTCGCTTGTTGAGCCGTAATATAGACATCGGGAACATCTAAATGGTTGTTTTGGTTGATTTCGACTAGTCCTATATTTTCATGAGTCCTTCTAGTATCCCTCGGCTCAAACCAATAACATTTGAAGACTACGACGGTTGGTGGGTTTTCACCATAGAATAGAAGTTCATAAATTGCTTCAACTCTTCCATAATACTCGGTACCTCCTTCGCCGATAGCAGAGACAGAACAATTTGTAGTCTTTAGGTCGGACATAGATAGCTCTTTGCAAAAGGTACGAAAGTGATACCCATTGATGTTGTATTTGTCAAATGAACAAACCTTATAGTCAAAACCATTAGCGACTTGTCTCAACTCGGCGTCCATAGACTCGACATTAGCCTACAAGTTTAATACAGAAGAATGGATGCATTAGACGCAAATTAGACCAAGAAATCAAATGGCCCATTAATGGTAATTAGTTACCCTTTGTTTGAAACAAGAGATGAAACCGGGATAGTCGCATCCATGCTTTGCCAGAAGCTCATACTCTTCGACGGAATCCTTTTTGATGACTGCTCCATCCAAGAATTCGGCGACGTATCGACTATGTTAAATATCTGAGAATAAGAGCACTTCAAAGGAATTAGAAGTTGCGGAACAATAATTTACGAGAACTTACTCGATGTATGGCCGCACTTCTGTTAGGCTGTTGAAGATATACAATGAAATGGTCCTCCCTGCTTCGACATCCAACGATTTCCCTTCCGAAGCACCGGCTGGTGCGAGCTTCCCTTTGAATAGGCTGAGGTTGTATCGACCTTTTTTAGGATCGCCATCATTGTACCGAGGCTTCAGGTTATGCAAATGATGTTTTTTGGCTTCGTAGTGTGTTGTCACAAAGTTTGCCGCCTCCTTAGTAATGAATGCCTCGGGCATCGATGCTTCAATTCTACGTTTATTTTTACATTTATCTCGAAGCGTCTGATGCATCCTCTCAGTTGAGAAGCAACATCGATTTTGAATGGGCCCCCCAATCTTGCCTCGGTCGGGAGATGCAAAATCAAATGCTGCGTTGGATTAAAGAAGCCCGATGGAAAGATCCTTTCTAATTTGTAGATCAACTCCACGACAAACTCTACTATTTCATCTAGCACGCCAGGCGATAGTTCCTTTGCACAAAGAGAATGGAAGAAATAGCTCAGCTCTGGCAGTACTGGCCATTCATCCTCAGTGATAAAGCCGCGCAACATCACTGGCATTACCCGCTCAATCCATATGTACCAATAATGACTCTTGAGACCAAATATTTTCAATTTCTCAAGACTCGCTCCCCTCTTTAGATTCGCAGCATACCCATCGGGGAACATCAACCACATTTTGACCCACAATAGCATGTCCCTAATAGCTGGCCTTTCAAGATTGAACCATGCATTTGGCTTCACTACGCTTTGTTTTCCTTTCCGTTGTCGCAAGTTTTGTAACGGTCTATCACATAGAGCCTCCTGGTCGATTCTAGCCTGAGGATTATCCTTTAACTTCCCCTCTATGTCGAAAAATGTACCAAAAATGGCCTCTGCAATATTCTTTTCAGTGTGAATCAGGTCGATCTTGTGTGGCAAAATGAGGTCTCTGAAATAAGGTAGATCCCATAAGCATGACTTGTGAGTCCAGGCATGTTTCATATTATAACCTTTGAAATACCCTGGACGCAAAGGATCAGGCTCGAGAGCATTTAACTGATCAAGGGTCTGTTGGCCTATCAACGCAGCTGGTGCAGTGTTTTTGACAACTCTACCTCTTATGAAATTCTTCTTGTCTTTTCTGAACTTATGGTCAGGATCCAGGAACTGTCTATGCATGTCGAAGCAAGAAAACTTGCGACCCGCATGCAACCAATAGAACTGAAGAGCTGCCTTGCATGTGGTGCGCGGGAACCTTCCATGCACACACCAGCCAATGAATAGCGCATACGCCAGATAGTTATGCGTCGAGTACATGTACCACACATGCATTTTGAAGTTTTTTTGGTAGCAGAGTTGTATGTCTTGATCCCATTATCCTAGGCTTCTTGCATTTCATTCTTAAGCGGCTGCATGTACACATTCATATTCTTCCCCGGATAGTTGGGCCCTGGAATTATCAACATCATGAAAATGTTCTTTCTTTTCATAATCTCTCCGGGGGGATATTGAGTGGAATGAAAAATACAGGCCAACAAATGTATTGTGATGTCGTCATACCATACACATTGAACCCATCCGTGTTTCTCGCAACTCGAGGATGCCTTGGATCTACCAATTTATCCTTATGTAATGGGTTGAAGTGCTCCACACAAAAGCATCTGAAGTGTGTACCAACATCTTGTTCCCATCCTCATCTAGTTCGGTTCTTTTGCCCAATTTGTGCCATGTCATCTGTCTGGCCGTCTCTTTGACCATGAAAAGACGTTGAAGTCTTGGTGCGATTGGCAGATACCGAAGGACATTAATGGGATTTTGGTATGAATTTTCTTACCCATACCATTGTCTACCACAATATACGTGGAAGAATTGAAAATGGAGTAATAGTTCAAGGCCGCATACTCAAGCCTAAATAAGGCACATGAATTCTCATAGTCATGTATCTTCTCATAGGGCATCTTAAGTACATGAACGATTTTCTCTAACTGGTACAGGTTTGCAGGAAGTACATGGCCTTTGGGTAGAAAGTGTCCAAATATCATCATCACCGCGTCGTAGCATTCTCTGCCTAGGTTGAATTGAGCCTTTAGAGACATTACTTGTGCGATGGCATCCAGCCGACAAAGCTCAGTGTGCTCGTGGAGAGGATGTTTTGAAGACTCCAACATTTCATAGAAGGCCTTTGCAGATTCCTCCATCTCATCGTCCGAATCCCGAGCATCATCAAAGTCTTGCACCATGTCTTCGATCCCGGTACCACGCTCGTCGGTGCAACGACGAACCACCTCAGCTCTGGCACGTTGGTCAGACTCACCATGAAAAGTCCACACCATATAATTAGGCGTAAAACCCCACTTCTGCAGGTGTTTACCCATTTCAAACTCTCTCTGCTTTTTCCAATTGTTGCAGTTGGGATAGGGGCACCATGTTTTTTGCTGGACATTTGAAAATGCGGCTCTCGCCAACCCCCTCGTTTTTGCTAACCATTGATTGGTCATGTTTTTCTGACTAGGGTGACCAGTGTACATCCAAGCACGATCACTCATCTTGCCTAGCTACCTATGGGCACACAAGAAATATATATATATATATATATAATTCATCATCTATATTCATCCGCTAATCAAATTTGTCAGTTTTCTTACGTCCATGCAACCTACACGCTAATAGGTAAAGATGGGTCCTAATCCCACCCGAGTATGTGTAGATTGGGTTCGTTTTCCCATGCTCTACTCCGGATCCAACGCAAAATTTCGGCAACTCCTCCCCGCTATTCTCCCGATACACGTCTCGGTAATAAACAGAGAGGATGTCTATCTGGACAACAACAGGGAGGGACTGATGAAATTATGCATCAGATCCGGAACAAAGCATATGGGAAAACGAACCCAATCTACACATACTCGGGCTGTCCATGGATAGCGTTGGACAATTCGGAAGAACCAAGGTTATAAATATATGCAAATGGATGCATATATAACTCTAACCCTTTCGAACGGGAGACTCATACTGGTCACGCATAGTGATATATTAATTTACCTATATCTAGCAAGTTTCATCCGAACTCCGACCAGAGATGTGAGATGTCATTTGTACTCACCCACGAATGCAGGGGCGGAGCTCGTCGAACGCACGGGGAGGTCTGCGAACAACAAACCTCGCAACGGCTGCCTTACAGATCAAAGGAGATGAAATAGCAGAAAGCTTGTAATTTATACCGAGTGAGAAAAAAATTAGGACATCACATCACATAACGCATATTGACAGTGACATAAATTTAGGACATCACATCACAACATAGAAAAGTAAAAAATTGTATTGCTAATGACATCTCCTCTCCTCCTCCTCCTCCTCCTCTTCTTCTTCTTCTTCTTCTTCTTCTTCTTCTTCTTCGCTTCTCCGCCTCTTCTTCTTCTACTACTTCTACTTCTTATTCTTCTTCTTCTTCTTTTTCTCCTATTCTTCTACTTCTTCTTCTTCTTCTTTTTCTTTCCTTCTCCAATTCTTCTTCTTTTCTTCTTCTTCTTTTTCTTCTTCTTCTTCTTCTTCCTTCTTTTCCTTTTCCTCTTCTTTCTTCTCTTCTTCTTCTTCTTCTTCTTCTTCTTCTTCTTCTTCTTCTTCTTCTTCTTCTTCTCCTCCTCCTCCTCCTCCTCTCCTCTTCTCCTCTTCTTCTGCTCTTCTCTTTCTTTCTTCTTCTTCTTTCTCTTCTTCTTCTTCTTCTTCCTTCTCCTCCTCCTCTTCTTCTTCTTTTTCTTCTTCTCCTTCATCTTCTTCTTCCTCCTTCTACTTATTCTACTTTTGTTGTTACTAGCACTAAACATAGCACTAAACTAATCTAGCACTAAACCTAGCACTAACCTAATCTAATCTAATCTAATCTAACACTAAAGCTAGCACTAAACTAAATACATAATCTAATCTAACAACTAAACAGCAAAAAAGAAGAAGAAAAACATAGACAAGCTCACTTGAGGGCGCCGGGATGCCGGGGCAGCAGGGTGCGAAGGAGGGCGCCTGGGTGCCGGGGAAGGGGTCGCCGGCGCTGGGCACGGGGGCACACAGGGAGGGGGTCGCCGGCTCGAGGGAGGTGTGATAACTTGTGGGGCTAGGGCGGCGGTCGGGAGGGAGCAGTTGGTACGGGGGGCGCGCACGGGGAGGGGGTCGCTAGTGCTGGGGCGGCGGCCAGGACGTAGCAGGTGGGAGGGGCGACGGCGCGGGTGGGCGTGGGTGAGAGAGAGAGGGGTGGAGTGGGTGAGTGGGCGCATGGGGGAGCGTCGGCCATTAGCTGGTGTCGGGCTGTTATGTACCCCCTTTGCCATCTAGGGGCGGACGGCAAAGAGGTGGGGTGGGGGTGGAAACGGCCGTTATGTCCCATCCCTTTGCCGTGTGCCTTGAAGTTCCAGTACACGGCAAAGAGTTGGCACCTCTTTATCGTCTGCCTTTGGTCTCTTTATCGTGTGCCAGCAGATGGCAAGTATCTAGCAGATGGCAAACCATCTGTATGCCATCAGCCAGCTCTTTGCCGTCTGTCTATTGTAAGTTGACGGCAAAGAACTTCTTGGTCGTCCGCCAGCAGACGACAAAGATGAGACAGATGGCAAATTCTCTGTTTCCAGTAGTGGATACTGCTAATTTTCCTGCTTTCACAATTTAATTCCCGTCGTATTTATGCCCCCACTACGTATTTGTGCATGCTCTATACACTGGTTTCATCATATCATAATAGACATGCATTATTGTCATCACATCACAAACATAAAGTAGTCTTGTCATTTATACCATCATTATCATCATCATTATCCAACACAAATTTCATCAAATCACGAAAATAACGATACACACAAGTAATGGCACACCCACAAGTTTCATCATCCCTATCTAAACAATCACGTAGAAGAGAAGAGCGATCAGCATGAGCAAGAGCACGACCATGTAGTACTTCTTGAGGCACCGGTTTCGATCCATCTCTTGCCGTAACATCCACCTCAAGTAACTCATTTCCACTTCGGCTCTGTTGTCAAACCCTCTGTGGCTAGCGCCCGGGTACATGTCCACCTGGGCTTGAGCATTTGGCCAGTGGTCGTACACTCCTTGAACTGTCCCAATGAATACGACATAGCAGACCTTCGCCATCTCCGATCTATGTACCTACATCATAAGTTGATTAATTCAACAATATATAATATGCAACATAATGTACTTGAGAAACACAAGCAGTAAACATATATAAATAACGAAGTTCCTCATACACAAACTAATTAACTAGAGCGATGTACGGTAGTTCATATAAAGACTAGTTGTATTAAATATAATTGAACACACACATTGTCATCGTCAATCACTATTCCATGTTGAAGTTCCAATCTTCATATTCAGGGATGAAGAACCCGAGCTTCTTGAAAGGATTCATGTCCAGACCCTACGCGACTAGCACATCTCGGATAGTCTCCCGCCTCATTGGCCCATGGTAGAACATCCCGCCTTGTTCGACGACCTGCTTCATGATCACCTAGGAAAGTTCACACTGGTTGTGATAAAACTCAGCTCAGATTCGACGATCCGGTGTGCTTCCTATTCTTGTGGCCCAGCTTAGAATCTCGGCATCAACGGAATTAGATGACATGCGAAGACATTGTTTATCCCTTCTGAAGTCGATCATGTGATGCATGAGGTAGAATCCATCGGCCCTACTACCGTTTGGTTACTGGATGCACTAGAAGTTGGTCTTATGGCCGAAAGTCGACGCCTTATTCTTGTACTTTTTCACCTGGATATATCCACAAGTAAGGGTGTGGGTGAAATGGCACTATCGAGAACATTCTTTATGTGCGTGTAATCCTTCTTCTTGATGTTCATCGATGAGTCGAAGTACAAAGCATAGGAGAATTGTGGGTACAGACAGATGAGGACACCCCCCCCCCCCGCTATGCAAAATAATCAAAGCTCAATTTAGCCTCCATGCTTGCAAAGGAATGATCAAAACATACGAAAGGATATCCGTGGATACTTTACGTGGGATGATAAGGTAGGAGAATCATTTCCTTATCCTTATTAGCGATCATGAAGTCGTTGATGTACTTGCTCGCAGAGTCCCAGTGCTCTTTGTAGTGTGCCAAGAAGCTCTCGTGCATATAGTACAGATCCACGACGCACATATATTATATGTTCTCGCGCGTGATGATGTAGTTGAGATGCAGCACATACACGCAGATGAACTTAAAATTTAGCTTGGTCATGTGGAACATGTCGTATATGTAGCCAAATTACAGGATGAACTACTCTGTGGGCCATGTGTCGATGTATCCACTCGCACCCGAAACATGATCCGGGTAAAGCGGGTATCCTGATTTTTCTGAGCTAAGAAGTTGAATCTCTATGGCCAGCACATCATTGTGAAGTCTCCTTAGATCATTGTTCATTATGCTCTCTACCGCTTTTTGAGGTATGATCGGGTGGCCGGCGACATGGAAACGCTCCGCACCTATGACAGGTATCATGTCTACCTCCCGGGGCTTCGACTAGCTGCTAGAAGCAGCTCTCGCGCCTTTACAACCTTTATTTACCTTTCTCCTCCTTGGCTTCTTGGCGGGTGGCGGTAGTGAGCCCGCCATACCATCCCTAACCACATCCCCCAGCGTCGTCGGGCTAATTATCAGCAGACGACCCCTGTGTTGTTCTTGCTGGGTAGAGGCGGCATCTGGAGGCGTCTCCTGCGAGGATCGCATGGAGAGATACTTTTTGCAATCAGCCGTCGGACGTTCCGGCTCCGGAAAATCATGCATCATCAAGTCATCTGCATGCTCATAGTCTCAGTCATATTGCCGAGCATCGTCACAGCATGTATTGATATACTGGTTAGGGTCGGCATCATCCTCCTCCTCCATGACATCATCAGCATTTGCTTCTTCGACGGGGGCGACGTCATCTCGCACTAATGGTGCCGCTCCCTCACCGCGTCGTCCACTATCTCCCCCACGCTAGGTGCAGGTAATTGGGTAGGTGTGGTGGTGTTCGTACCTTGTCGACGAGTTGGTGTTGGTGTGCTACCGGACGCCTCGACACGAAGGTGAGTCTTCGGTAAGGTAAGACCCAGCTCTTGCATGCGCCAATCAGTTGGGGGTCTCACCATCACCTGCTGGTACCGATGGAGCCAAATTCTCGAAGCCCGCTTTCACACTGGCCGCGCAAACTTTGAAGACGACATGGGGCATGATATGTCTCCGTCGTATCTACTTTTCCGAACTCTTTTTCCCTTGTTTTGGACTCTAACTTGCATGATTTGAATGGAACTAATGCGGACTGACGCTGTTTTCAGCAGAATTGCCATGGTGTTGTTTTTGTGCTGAAATGAAAGTTCCTGGAATGTCCTGAAAATTTACGGAGATTTTTTCTGGAATAAAACAAAAATACCTGCGCAAAGATCCACCCGAGGGGGCGTGCCAGTGGGCCACAAGCCCCTGGGCCGCGTCCACCCCCTATGGCCACGCCATCAGGGCTTGTGGGGCCCACGTGGCACCACCGCCCCCAATCTCAGCTCTATATCTTCCGTTTCGCATCGAAAAAATCAGAGAGAAGGTTTCATCGCGTTTTGCGATACGGAGGCCCGCCACATCCTCTTCTTCATCTGGATGGCAGATCTGGAGTCCGTTTCAGGCTCCGAAGAGGGGAAATCGTCGCCATTGTCACCATCACCTTTCTCCATCGACAATTCCATGATGCTCTTCATCGTTCGTGAGTAATCTCATCGTAGGCTTGCTGGACGGTGATGAGTTGGATGAGATCTATCATGTAATCGAGTTAGTTCTTGACGAGGATTGATCCCTAGTATCCACTATATTCTAGATTGATGTTTCTACTACTTGGCTATGCTTAATGCTTGTCACTAGGGCCCGAGTGCCATGATTTCAGATCTGAACCTATTATGTTGTCGCCAATATATGTGTGTTTTAGATCCTATCTTGCAAGTTGCAGTCACCTACTATGTGTTATGACCCGGCAACCCCGGAGTGACAATAGGCGGAACCACTCCCGGAGATGACCACAGAATGAGGAGTTCATGTATTCACCGCGTGTTAATGCGTTGGTCCGGTTCTTTATTAAAAGGAGAACCTTAGTATCCCGTAGTTTACATTAGGACCCCGCTGCCACGCGAGGGATGGACAATAGATGTCATGCAAGTTCTTTTCCGTAAGCATGTATGACTACATATGGAATACATGCCTACATTAGATTCATGAATGGGAGCTAGCCACATATCTCTCCGTGTTATAGCTGTTACATGATGAATCACATCCGTCATACTCATCCATCACTGATCCACTGCCTACGAGTCTTTTACTACTAGTCCTCGCTATGTTACTTTGCCTAGGCTTGTCCCTTGCTATAAGAGGGATTGGGCCACTTTCTTGCTGTCACTAGTGATGTTAGTTTGTTGTTGTTGCTATTGCTGTTATTTGTTACTTTGCTGCTGCTCCTATTACTGTTCCTTGCTACCCTGCTGTTACTTGTTGCAAGACTTTGTTGGCGCCATTGCCGAGGCTAGGTAAGCGGTACTGACAATCCCGTCAACCAAGGCTTTTTCTGGCACCTTTGCTATCATACTACCTTGCTACTGATACTTTCCTTGCAGACACTAATCTTTCAGGTGTGGTTGAATTGACAACTCAACTACTAATACTTGAGAATATTCTTTCGCTTCCCCTTGAGTCGAATCAATAAATTTGGGATGAATACTCTACCCTCGAAAACTGTTGCAATCCCATACGCTTGTGGGACATCAAGGCTTTTTCTCGCGTCGTTGCCGGGGAAGCATAGCTATATTCTCTGAGTCAC
Organism: Hordeum vulgare subsp. vulgare; assembly: GCF_904849725.1. NCBI lineage: Eukaryota > Viridiplantae > Streptophyta > Magnoliopsida > Poales > Poaceae > Hordeum > Hordeum vulgare. The sequence goes on from NC_058522.1 coordinate 200,021,974, forward strand.
TTGGGATTGACGTCTGCTGATCACTATGAGGAATCCGAAAGATCCAAGAACTAAAATCCTACCTTCCACTACGAGGAGAGGTAAGGAACTACCATCTAGCTCTGCACTTGATTCACCTTCAGTTTTGAGTAAGTTTGCGACTTCACCTCCTGCTAGAAATCTTGATATATCGCATGTGCTTGATGATGCTACTTCTGTTGTCCATGATGCTATGCTTGATACTATGCCTGATGATGCTATGCTTGATACTATCGCTGATACTGCTTTGCCACTAGGTGCCCTTGATGCACAAATTGCTAGAGTTGCTGCTAGATGTGATGATACTTCTGAAACTGCTCATACTATTGAAGTAGAACCTGCTACTATGCCTGAATTGCCTGTTATGCCTGACACGCGCTATGTTATGGAGGGAGAGATAGCTGGGGACTTTCTTGCGTGTAAGGATAGCTATGATGTTGAGACACTTCTCCGCAAGTGGAAAGAAAAATCTATGAATGCTAGGATCAAATACGACCCGAAGTTTGCCACTTCGCCTATCTTTGTGACCGATAAGGATTATGAATTCTGTGTCGACCCTCAGTTAATCACTCTGGTCGAATTTGATCCTTTTCCCGGTTATGAGTCTGAAACGGTTGTAGCCCATCTTACCAAACTGCACGATATAGCCGCCCTATTCACTAGTGAGGAAAAGATACGCCACTACTATATGCTCAAGTTGTTTCCTTTCTCGCTAAAGGATGATGCTAAGACCTGGTTCACTTCTCTTGCTCCTGGTTGTGTGCGTAGCCCCCAGGATATGTTCTACTACTTCTCTGAAAAATATTTCCCTGCCCATAAGAAGCAAGCTGCCTTGCAGGAAATATACAACTTTCCTCAAGCTGAAGAAGAGAGTCGCCCACAAGCTTGGGGGAGGCTTATCCAGCTACTAAATGCTTTGCTTGATCACCCTCTTGAGAAGAACGAAATACTTGAAATCTTCTATAATGGACTTATCCATGCTTCCAAAGACCATCTAGATAGTTGTGCCGGTAGTGTTTTTAGGGAACGAACCGTAGAACAAGTTGAGATTCTACTGAATAACATCTTGTGCAATGAGAATCCTTGGACTATTCCCGAACCACCTCCTAAGCCAATTCCGAAGAAAAGAGGTATTCTATTCCTCAGTCCAGAAGATATGCAAGAATCCAAGAAATCTATGCGAGAGAAAGGCATTAAATCTGAAGATGTCAAAAATCTACCACCTATCGAAGAGATCCATGGTCTCGATAACCCGATACAGGTAGTAGAAGTAAATTCTCTGCTTAGGTTTGATGAGAGTGATATTCCTTTTGATAAACCTTCTAGCTTATGCATGGATGAATTTGATAAGTTCGTTGCCAAACAACAACGTTTCAATGATTATGTTAGCAGACATTCGGAAAAGAATGCTTGTATGCTCAGTCATTTAAGTGCTTGTGTCGACAGAAATGTCAATGATCTTATGCTTCTGAGTAAACATGCTTCCATGGTTACTACTGAGGTAGAACAAGTACTTAAAGCTTAGAATGACTTGCTCAATGAGTTGAATGACAATTCTGTCAGAGTCGTTACTAGAGGCGGTAGAATGACCCAGGAACCTTTGTATCCTAAGGGTCATCCGAAGAGAGTTGAACAAGAGTCTCAAGGAGTTAGCACTGATGCACCTAGTCATCCTAGAAAGAAGAAGAAAGATGATAGGAACCTGCACGCTAGCAACCCTGTTGCTGCTACACCTGAGAGTCCAAATGATGCCTCTGTCTCTGATGTAGAAACACAATCTGGTGATGAACATGAGCCTACTGATTATATCAATAGTGATGTTCATGAAGATGCTCAACCTAGCAATGAAAAGGATGTGGAGATTGAACCTAGTGTTGATCTTGATAACCCACAGCCTAAGAATCAGAGATACGATAAGAATGACTTCACTGCTAGGAAGCATGGTAAAGAAAGGGAACCATGGGTTCAGAAACCCATGCCCTTTCCTCCCAAACCATCCAAGAAAAAGGATGATGAGGATTTTGAGCGCTTCGTTGAAATGATCAGACTTGTCTTTCTGCAGATGCGTTTGAGAGATATGCTCAAGATGTCTCTGTATGCTAAGTACATGACAGATATTGTGACTAATAAGAGGAGGTTACCTGAGGTTGAGATTTCTGCCATGCTCTCTAATTACACTTTCAAGGGTGGAACTCCTAAGAAACTAGGTGATCCCGCTGTGCCCACTATACCTTGCTCCATTAAAGGCAACTACGTTAGAACTGCGTTATGCGACCTTGGAGCCGGTGGTAGTGTTATGCCTCTCTCTCTCTTTAGCATAGACTTGAACTGGATAAGTTGACACCCACTGAAATATCTCTGCAAATGGCCAACAAATCAATTGCTTTCCCTATCGGCATTTGCGAGGATGTGCCTGTTGTGGTTGCTAATACCACTGTCTTTACAGACTTTGTTATCTTGGATATTCTCGAGGACGATGCCATGGCTGTCATCCTCGGAAGACCTTTTTTAAATACTACAGGGGCTGTTATAGATTGCAACAAAGGCAATGTCACTTTCCATGTCAATGGTAATGAGCATACAGTGCACTTTCCGAAGAAACAATATCGAGTACATTGCATCAATGCTATCGAAAAAACATCATCGATTCTAATCGGGAGCTTTGAATGCCCTATTCATCATGTCAAGATGAAGTATGCTTTGCTTGTTGAGGAGATACACATCCCCATTGAGGTGACCTAGTGACTATTCGAAAATTCTCCGTTCTCTTTTGCGATTCGAGAAAGTTTTGTCGAGGGGATTTGATCAACCCCATTGACAGATTTTCTTTCGATGACCATGAGATGGATGAATCGAGGAGTCACAAACCTCTGTTCCAGGCTTTCACTTTGGGAATCTTAGAAGAAAAATGATAAATTTAGTTTAGTTTTCCCTGCTTTCTGTCTTAGCGCCCGGTAGAAAAATACCCCAAAAATAAAATTTCTCCGAACGCTGTGAAATTCTAGTATTAATTTTTCTGGAATATTTTAAAAATACTGGGACAAATAGTTTGTCTGGGGGCCACACAAGTGGGCCACAAGCCCTAGGGGCGCGGGCACCCCCTATGGCCGCGCCACCCAGGCTTGTGGGGCCCACTGGCACCCCCTCCACTCATTCTTGCTCTCATATGGATCTCCTACCTCCAGAAAAAATTGTTTCGCATCTCACACCCGTGTTCTTGCTCCTCTTGGTGGGATTTTCGATCTCTTTGCTCAAATCACCGTTCTCTGAACTGTTTTGGGGAAATTACTTCTTGGTAAGTGACTCCTCCATTGGTCCAATTAGTTTTTTCTCTAGTGCCTTATACTCTGCGTATTTTTGATGCCTTGGTGACCATGTTCTTGAGCTTTGTATGCTGATTCTAGCTGGTCCCAAGTAGTTTTGATGCGTAATATGGTCTCTAGGCACTTGTGGGAGTAGTTGCTACGAGTTTCGTTGAGCCTTATTCACTTTTCCGTAGAATCACTAAAAATTTCAGAAATTTTCAGAGATAGAAAAGGGAAAAGATGAGGAGGTTCTTGAGAGGCTCGTCAAGCCGTGACCCCAAGGATGATGGGAGTGAGAAGAATCCCAAGTATCCGGTCCCTCGACTCGCAGATGTTCGAGCGTGCGAGTGGCCAAGCGACGTGTTCTTACGCGCCGCTGGAATTTATGAGGACTTTTATCACTGTGTGGAGAACGCAGGCCTTACCGCCTTAGTTGAAGATAAGTGTTCGCAATACCTCCTCCTCACTAATATCTTCATACAAAGATTTAACTTCTATCCGAGGAAGAATCCTCCTATGGTTGAGTTTAAACTTTAGGATGTCCCCCAGCTCATGTCACTCTAGGACTTTTGCAATGTTTGCAAATTACCTTATGTTGGGGATATTCATGAACCTCGTCCACGGGACTTGGAAACTTTTATCGGTACTATTGCTGTAGGAGAGGAGAGAGGAGTGTCTTGCGCTAGAGCGGCTAGCATTCATTTTCCCATGGTTCGGTACTTCTCACTATTCGTGGGAAAATGTTTGATTGGTCGTGGGAAAGCTGGGTCACTTAGTTCCCCAGATCTTGCGGTCTTGCGCGAAGCCCTTTATAACGATAAAACTTATAGCTTGGGCGCTATAGTAGCTCAACGGTTGAACCTAAACCGTTCTAAAGGTGTTGTCTATGGAGGTATCTAGGCTACTCGTATTGCTAGACACTTTGAGATACCCACTAGACTGTAGGAGGAAGAAGAAATGCTTCTTCCTGAGAGATATCTAGATTAGGATAGCATGGTTCGCCATGACTTTCTTGATAGAGATATAGGTGGAAGGATGATTTATAACCTAGTATTTAGTTAGAGTACTCGTGAGACTATTACTTTGCCTGCTCCTTCTTTGTTCAATCTTCATGCAGGCAGGTACACTATTATGCCCTCGGACATCCACGCATATTGGGCCTTGGCCCAACCAAAGGTGCCCGTGCCCGAGCCGACAGTCGAGTACCAGACGCCAATTTATCAGTGGGAGCCAGAGGAGCTCACATAGCAGTGGCATCCACAGTCCACTCTGGAGTACCCCGGAGCTGGTTATTTCCCTCCTTGGGAGTAGACCAAGCTAGGCCAAAAGCCTAAGCTTGGGGGAGTAAGTGTTCTCACCTACTTTACATTCTTGCTTATGCTTTCACTTTGTTAGCCGGTGTTCACACTTTGCCACTGTATCATCCATGCTAGTTTTATTTTCTTTTTCTCGTTTTCTTTTCGTGTGCCTGTCTAATTTCAGAAAACCCAAAAATATTTTCTTGTTCTTCTTTTGCTTGTTGGGAGCTTTCCCGTGTAGATAGTCTTCTTTTTCTTTGGGTCAAGGTAGAAGATATTGGTTACAATGTTTAGTGGCTCTTGCATGCATACCTGTTTAGCTTTCAAAGAGCCATATTACTTTGTCTTCTCCTTTGTGTTTGCCTGCAGATTCTAGTGTAGTCCAATGCACGAGCACTCTTATTATTGTTCACAACGTTCGGTCGTTCAAGTGGAAGGCAATAATGACGATATATGATGAAGTGACTGAGCCTGGAAAAGCTGGTATGAACTCGATCTATTTTATTTTTGTAAATATGACTAGCTCATCATGTCTGATTCAGCTTTGTTGTGAGAGAAACATGTTTGCAATGATAGCTTAGAGATCATAGTTGCTTATGCCATGCTTACTTAGCTAGGAGCTTATAACGGTTTGTCTTGGATGCCCACATAAATGTTGAGATGACTATGATGTAGTATGATAGGATGGTATCCTCCGTTGAACATTTCAAGTGGCTTGACTTGGCGCATGTTCACGCATGTAGTTGAAACAAAATCAACATAGCCTCTATGATGTTCATGTTCATGGTGATTTATGTCCTACTCATGCTTGCACTCAATGTTAGTTAATCTCAATGCATTTTGATGACTGTTGTCGCTCTCTAGTTGGTCGCTTCCCAGTCTTTTGCTAGCCTTCACTTGTACTAAGTGGGAATAATGGTTGTGCATCCACCTCCCTAAACCCAAAGTTGTGCCATATGAGTCCACCATACCTACCTATGTACGATATCTACCTGCTGTTCCAAGTAAATTTGCATGTGCCACTCTCTAAACCTTCAAGAAATAATCAGTTTTGCATGCCCGAACCGCTCATGTGGTGACAGGGGGCTATTGGGATCTTCCATGCTAGGCGTGTGGGCCGGTAATTGGAATTCCCAGTTCCATGCTCAAATCGAAAAGATAATTGCAAACAAAACTCCCCCAGGATTGATGTTGGTTTGGACGGTACCCGAGGATTCGGCTAGCTGTGAAGTGTGATTGATTGGTGGTGGCGGAGTCAAAACTTTACTTTTCTGTTTGGGAACCGCCTATAGCATGCGTAGCATGGATGATATTGAGGACTCTTAGTCATTGCGTTGACAATGAAAGCATGCCACCCAAAATTATTATATCTGTTTTCAAAGCTTGAGCTCTGGCACCTCTACAAATCAATGCTTCCCTCTGCGAAGGGCCTGTCTAATTATGTTCTTTTTGAGTCATCCTCCTCTTACAAAAGCACCAATTAGAGAGCACCTCTGTCATTTTTATGCTTTGCTTTTAATTTTGTTGAGTGTGACTATGACTGGATCTTCATTGCCTTGAATTACAATGTTTAGTCAGCCCTTGGTCTTTTAAGGTGCTCTGCGTTTATGTTTTGCGGTCTCAGAAAGAGCTAGCAAGATACCATCTATTCATACTGCTTCATGTTGTTTTGATTGAAGTGTTGACATTTGAGGCTTATTATTTTTTGCTCGCTAATTGATTATGCCATTGGTATGAGTTTACCGTGAGACCTAGATGTCATTTGCTTATGTGGTTTGCTTGTGATGTTGCTGAAATTCTGGTTGTGAGTTAGACATAGTTGCAACAACAAGATCAAACAGAGTTCACCAAAGTTTTTATTTTGTCTCTCTCAGTTTGTCAACTGAGTTGCTTGAGGACAAGCAAGGCTTTAAGCTTGGGGGAGTTGATACGTCACCGTCGTATCTACTTTTACGAACTCTTTTGCCCTTGTTTTGGACTCTAACTTGCATGATTTGAATGGAACTAACCCGGACTGATGTTGTTTTCAGCAGAATTGCCATGGTGTTGTTTTTGTGCAGAAATGAAAGTTCTCAGAACGTTCTGAAAATTTACGAATATTTTTTCTGGAATAAAAGAAAAAAACCAGCGCAAAGATCCACCGGAGGGGGCATACCAGTGGGCCACAAGCCCCTGGGCCACAGCCACCCCCTATGGCCGCGCCATGAGGGCTTGTAGGGACCACGTGGCACCATCACCCCCAATCTCCTCTCTATATCTTCCGTTTCGCCTGGAAAAAAATCAAAGAGAAGGTTTCATCGCGTTTTGCGATAGGGAGGCGCCGCCACATCCTCTTCTTCATCTGGATGGCAGATCTGGAGTCTGTTTCGGGCTCCGGAGAGGGGAAATCGTCGCCATCGTCATCATCAACCTTTCTCCATCGACAATTCCATGATGCTCTTCATCGTTCATGAGTAATGTCATCGTAGGCTTGCTGGACGGTGATGAGTTGGATGAGATCTATCAAGTAATCGAGTTAGTTCTTGACAGGGATTGATCCCTAGTATCCACTATGTTCTAGATTGATGTTGCTACTACTTGGCTATGCTTAATGCTTGTCACTAGGGCCCAAGTGCCATGATTTCAGATCTGAACCTATTATGTTGTCGCCAATATATGTGTGTTTTAGATCCTATCTTGCAAGTTGTAGTCACATACTATGTGTTATGACCCGGCAACCCCGGAGTGACAATAGTCTGAACCACTCCCGAAGATGACCATAGTATGAGGAGTTCATGTATTCACCGCGTGTTAATGTGTTGGTCATGTTCTTTATTAAAAGGAGAACCTTAATATCCCGTAGTTTCCATTAGGACCCCGCTGCCACGGGAGGGATGGACAATAGATGTCATGCAAGTTCTTTTCCCTAAGCACGTATGACTACATACGGAATACATGCCTACATTAGATTGATGAACGGGAGCTAGCCACATATCTCTCCGTGTTATAGCTGTTACCTGATGAATCACATCCGTCATACTCATCCATCACCGATCCACTGCCTACGAGTCTTTTACTACTGGTCCTCGCTATGTTACTTTGCCTAGGCTTGTCCGTTGCTACAAGAGGGATTGGGCCAATTTGTTGTTGTCACTACTGCTGTTACTTTGCTGCTGTTACTTGTTACTTTGTTGTTGCTGCTATTACTATTCCTTGCTACCCTGTTGTTACTTGTTGCAAGACTTTGTTGGCGTCGTTGCTGAGGCTAGGTAAGCGGTACTGACAATCCCGTCAACCAAGGCTTTTTCTGGCATCGTTGCTATCATACTATCTTGCTACTGATACTTTGCTTGCACACACTAATCTTTTAGGTGTGGTTGAATTGACGACTCAACTGCTAATACTTGAGAATATTCTTTCGCTTCCCCTTGAGTCGAATCAATAAATTTGGGTTGAATACTCTACCCTCGAAAACTGTTGCGATCCCATATGCTTGTGGGACATCAGGGCATTGTTTGCTGTGGAGCATGTGGTCCTTCGACTTGATGATCGTTGCCTTTCCCACGTCCACCTTCTGGCTTTTGATATCGTACAGTAGGGTGCATGGTGTTTCATCAGCCTGAGAAGACATGACTACAACGTCAGACATCCGAAAGGCAACTGAAACAGAAGACTATATAGATATGCTTGTGAAGAGTGTATGACGCGTAATTGCCGTGATGGCTTCGAGCTCAGCCAAAGATGAAGCCCAGCCGAGCACACCCCAGACGGAGGACGAGATGCTATGAACCGTATTGAGACCAGGTATGGGAGCATTTGCTATTGCGTGAGCTGGTGCTAGTGGTGCGATGTTCTCCGAATTACTGCCGACAAAGTGGAGGAGTGGACAGTCCTCTGGAACTTTTTCAGGATTCCTCCTCACATACTCAAAAACTGATGGAACCAATTGGCCCAAGGAAGCTGCCACAACTGCCTTGACCTTATCGTCGACTACCTTGGTCAACTCTTCTTTGGTCTGATCGACCGCCCGCGCGACCTTCTCCTCGATGGTCAGTTGAGTATGCTCCCGTCTTTTCTTTCTTTCCTCCAGCCTCTCGTGGTAGCATTTCTTCCACGAGGCGCCATATCCGACACCGTGCACATGTCCACTCGATGGAGGTTTGTCCACCGAGACATTTTTCAGTATGTTCAGGGCCCGGTTGAATGGGTTGTCCCACTTGGGCCGCGCTGATGATTGAGACGAATCGTCTCTTTCAGCTGCATTTTGGTGCTGCTCTTTTTGCAAAGGGAACGTGGATGGTTTCTAAATATGACAAAACTTGTTGTCGAATTGATTGGAAGCTAATTAATATAAGGTGGTAATACAACAATTACCAGTAGTGTCATGAACTCCCTCGTGTTCGGGTCTGTGTAAAAGACCTTATTTACGGGGTCCCACTAGTGCCGGACCATGGTCCAATCATGCTCGCGCGGGTCGGTGAACTCCGCCAAGGGATCTTGGATTCGATGACTTTCACGTTCGGCGTCCTCCTTGGCCCATGTGCTCCTCTTCCCCTCATAACCACGGCTTTCGAGGCGGTGGGCAGGCGTGTTCCTGGCTTGGAGCCCCTTCATTTTCTTCGACTTTTGCTCACCTTATTCTATAGTGTAAGTCTCTTTGAGTTTTTTGAAGTCCTCTTCTGTTATTGACGGATTGTCAGCATGAATTTTGGACCACGGTTCATTCTTCAAAATGTACTTTTTCACTCGTACTTTCTAGGCGGACAAGGCGTTGGTGAACATCACCATTGCCTTGTTGTTTATCTTTGTCATGTTTTTGTCTTTCCATGGATCTTCTATCTCTGAATCCCGGTCGGGGAATAGGAACCTGCTAGGAGCGTCTGCTCCATATGTGGTATCTTCTTTAACTTTTCGTTGTTGATGTTGGCGGTTTCCCTGAGGATGCATCCAAGTTGATTGCGGTAGCACTTGCGCGCTTTCTTTGGCTCCTTTGGCTCTAATTTCTGGGGTGCATCGTCGTGACCATGATTTTTCCGGTGCCGAGCTCGTTTGGTTTTCTTGCCCTCTTTGGCTTCGGTCCTTCACCGACTAAGTCAGCATCATTGCCGGACTAGGGGGTGGTGTCGGTGCCGGTGCCACTGTCGGGGGCGGTGCCATCTTCGGTGTCGGGGTTTTTCTCACTACCACCATGCGTCCCCAACGTGCATTGGTCCACGTAATTGAAAGAATCATCTGCTTCCTGAAAATAGTCATCTCTGGCGCAACCAGAACCCCCGGCTTCGTCGTGGCTAGACATATTAATTTCCTACGAGTATTTAAGTATAATAGTTTAATTCTAGGCCCAATAACATCAATAATAAAAAGGGACATATATTTCGTCGGAATGTTGATTCATTCCCATTTCCGGCAATTCCCTCGTACTTCATGTGTCCTAGTTTCTAGCACTATTCATGCCGAAATTCATGGAAATTTTTGGCATGACCTTCGCTAAAAAGTGGACATATGGAGCGCCTGAAATTTGCTGGAACGGAAATGAATCAACATTCCAGCAAAACATAGGCCACTCGAACATTCATTATTTATAAAGATTTCAGACTTCATCAAACAAAATAGTTTGCGTGAATAAAAATGCATCATGTCTGTTCAATAGGATTTCTCACATCAAGAATCAAGATTATGCAGAAGTGTCACACGCAAGTGTTCATAACATCATAAGATCATATTTTAACATATCCAAATTGCAATGGTAAATATTTCATGGTCCAAGCATCCAAAGAACTAGATTTTTCTGCACTTCCAGTGAGAGAAGCAACATAATTATAAACACTACTCACCTCTATGTTGTGTTGTACCGAAGTCCTTCTCTTAAGAAAATCCCGAATAAATATGATGATTATGCTATGGCCTATGGTTGCCTTTTTTCCCTTCTACATTCACCTCACGCTACATATTATCAAGTCAAATCCTACATTATGAGAATGAAAATTATTTTTGTAGCAAACTTTTACTGCATTATTGTCTATATGTTCTATATTCAATTGGGCATACTTATGGTGAGCCGTCGATTCCAAAAGCTTAAAAATGTAGCTGGCAGAGAAAGTGGGGCCACTTCATTTATAAGATTCTAGGCATGCATTCCTAGGATTACAAAGAAGGCTAATTTTCATAACTGTGCACCTAAACATTTTCAGTCATATGTATCTTTATTTCAGTCATAAGCCTTAAAGCCACATTGGACAATTGATGGTGAAGTGAATACATTTTCTACCAAGTATACAAGCTCTTAGTTCATCTTGTTTCATAAGAAAAATACTCCTTCCATAAGAAAATACTCCATCTGGAGTAGAAAAATGCTAACATACGAAGAGATAAAAAGACACAAGTCGCAAGGACTGCTTCCTCTTGCGCACCGTAGCTGATGTCCCTCCCTACTGACATCCCTACTAGAGTCTCGGAGGAGGCCGACCACCGGCCGCCGCCGCCGCCCAAATGCTCATGGCCATGAGGAACGAGGGCGGATAGAATGGAGCACTCGACCAAGAGGATAGTGAGGGAGGACACGGAGACCATGGTGCGCGAGCGAGGCGGTAGGGAGGAGGGGGCAGGGGGCTTACTGGAGCGGGGAGGTGATACGTCCAAAACGTATCTATATTTTTTGATGGTTTCATGCTACTTTTATGCTTTTGATAATTGTTTTTATATTAAGTTTATGATTTATTTGTACTAACCTATTAATAGTTGCAAAAGTGCACGATGTTCTTGTTTTAGACTTGTATGTGTAGGAACTATCAAAAATAGAAGAGGAAACCTTGTTGGAGTCGAATTGGGACTTTCTGAAATCTGTCTAAAAAATCTTTTTAAAGATTGCCACGTTACTGGTCGAAGACGGCCACAAACGGAAATCGCACAGCAAGCAAAATTGAGGGGGAATTTTATGCTAATAATTCTAGACATAAAATTTGGCCCATTTGGAGCTCGGACACTCCAGTAAAGCCCATTTTACTGGAGGACAGATATCTGATTATGGGATCACGAGAATCGGTGACGTCATTGAGTCCACCTCTTACCATATATGATGGATTCGGCCAAGCCACGACTTTGGGACCTCATTAGGGCTGATAGGTGTTCAAATTAGTGGTGGGCTTTAGGCCCATAAGAGAATTTCAGAAATCTCCAAGGGCCCATGTAGGTGGTGGCATGACAAGGTGGTGGTGAGAAGTTTAGTCCCACCCCACTAGTGGAGAAGAAGTTGGACCCCTTTATAAGGGTCTCTCTTCTACATGCTATTGGAGAGTGAGAAGAGAAGAGGCCCTTGCACACTCCTCCGCCGCCCACCTCGCGGTGGGAATGAGCGGAGCCGAGTTCATACCTACGCGCTTATTTTTGTCGGTTAGGATCGGAGAATACGTAACGGATGCGACACGATCTGAGACGTCGGGTCATGGGCTGTTACCAACTCGGACGTGTGTTTAGCCCATGTCTCTCCACCCGGCCACCTATATAAGCAGGTCTAATGCCAACCCTAGCCGTCACGAGAATCAGGTCACATCTGCGTCACGCGCTCGTTCCTTTGCTGCTGCTACCGCCGGAGACTCCTTACCGTTCACCGCATACATGGTCGGCGGGAGAGAAGGCCTCTGTAACCCCTCCTCTCCGGTCCCTGCAAGGGAGAGGAGCGATTAGGTTTTTGGGGAACAATCATGCGACTGCTCGCCTCCATCCGTCTGCTTCCTTTACATCCACGTCGTCCTCGTCATCGCCATGGCTGAACCATCCGAGGCCGATCGTCTCGCCCTTGAAGCTGAGAAGAAGGCGGCGGAGGATGCTGCCGCCGCTAACGCTGCTGCTATGGCCAAGTGGCCGACCGGAGGGTATAACCTGTTTATCCCACTCCTATTCATTTCGATCCTAGCAGTACTACTTGCATGCACAGATTTATCAACTATATGCGTTGTATGTGCTATATTAGTTCATGATCAGTATGTCATTAGTCTAGTCAATGCCATGCTAGTTATTATCTCGTGGATTAATCTACTCGAAAAATTGCCTATTTACTCAACAATCCAAAAACCTAACTTGTGTAGGAATTCTTCGATTAATGGTTTTGCTTCTGCACTGAAACCGGATAAGTTTACCGGTACCCATTTCAAGCGTTGGCAAACGAAACTCGCCTTATGGCTCATGGCTATGAACGTGTTCTGGGTAGCCGGTGTCACTCCCACGGGAACAATCTCTTCTGAACAGGAGAATATGTTCGCAGAGGCCACCGTCCTATTCCTTGGAGCAATCATAAGCGTGATCGGAGATAAGCTGGTGGATGCATATTTACATATGCATGTTGCCAAAGAGGTGTGGGTGGCGCTCGATTCTAAATTCGGGGCCACTGATGGTGGGAGTGAGATGTATGTTATGGAGCGGTTCCACAATTACAAAATGGTTGACAACCGTTCAGTATTGGAACAAGCTCATGAGATAATATGCATAGCTAAAGAACTTGAGGTTCTTAAGTCTAATTTGACGGGCAAGTTTGTCACGGGCTGTATAATTGCTAAGCTCCCTAATTCCTGGAGGAACTTTGCTATTACTCTAAAACATCAGAGGCGTGAGTTCTCAGTAGAGGACATCATCGGCCATCTGAGTGTTGAGCATAACTCGAGAGCAAAGGACTCCAATGGAAAAATCGGTCGAAAGCTCTTGTGTTGCCAATATGGTACATCAGAGGAACTTCAATTCCCACAAGCCCAAGGGAAAGAATTTTGTCCAACAGAATACCGACTTCAAGAAGAAGGGAGAGAAGATCTTCAAGAAGAATAAGAAGGTAGAGGGTTGCTTTACTTGTGGTTCACATGAACATTGGGCGAACAAGTGGCCAAACAAGTACAAGAAGCCGGCGTAGGACTCCAAGTCTGCCGATATGATTGTGGGCAACAATGAAAGTGGTGCATCTAGGTACGGTAATTTGTTTACTGTATTTTCAGTTTGCGAGTCCACCGAGTGGTGGGTGGACACAGGTGCAAATATTCATGTGTGTGCTGACATCCCATTGTTCTCTTCTTATCAGGCAACAGGTCGCGGGTCCGTATTGATGGGGAATGGCGCGAGTGCTGCTATTCTTGGTGTTGGCACGGTCGATCTGAAGTTTACGTCAGGAAGGATCGTGCAGCTGAAGAACGTGCAACATGTCCCCGCCATCAAGAAGAACCTCGTTAGTGGTTCCCTTTTGTGTAGAGAAGGGTTTAAGTTGGTATTCGAGTCTAATAAAGTAGTTGTTACGAAATCTGGACTTTTTGTTGGTAAAGGTTATGAATGCGGAGGTCTCTTCCGCCTTTCCCTTGCAGAGTTTTGTAATAAAGTCATAACAATATTCATTCGAATGTTAATGAATCTGAAGTTTGGCATTCACGTCTTTGTCACATAAGTTTCGGTGTTATGTCGTGGCTAGGAAAACTGAAATTAATCCCGACTTTCACTTTAGCCAAAGGTTCTAAGTGACATTCGTGTGTGCAAGCAAAGCAACCTCGCAAGCCTCACAAGGCTGCAGAGGAGAGACACTTGGCACCATTAGAACTCATACATTCTAATCTTTGTGAGATGAATGGTGTGTTGACTAAAGGTGGAAAGAAATATTTCATGACATTGATAGATGATTCCACTAGATATTGCTATGTGTATCTGTTAAATACTAAAGATGAAGCTCTACACTACTTTAAAATCTATAATGCAGAAGTTGAGAATCAACTTGAAAAGAAAATTAAACAAGTCTGGTCTGATCATGGTGGAGAATACTTCGCAAATGAGTTAGATTCTTTTTGTACAGAACATGGCATTATTCATGAAAGGACGCCTCCCAATTCACCCCAATCAAACGGGGTTGCCAAACAAAAAAACCATACTCTAACTGATTTGGTTAATGCCATGTTAGATACATCGGGTTTATCCAAGGCATTTTGGGGGAGGCTATATTGACCGCGTGTCATGTCCTGAATAAGGTTCCTACAAAAGATAATGACGTCACTCCCTATCACTACTAGGGAAAACCGTAGTACTAGCACTGGAAATATGCATAGCAGTAGCGTTGGGCCAAGTGCTACTCCTATCGCGCTACAGCTAAACACTAGTAGTAGCGCTGGTATGGGCAGCGCTACTCGTAAGTAGTGTTGGCAGTAGCACTTCCCTGACCAGCGCTACTGATAACTGTAGTAGTAGCGCTTGTTCATAAGGCGCGCTGCTACTAAGCCACGCTACTCGTAAGTATTTACCAGCGCTACTGCTAACTTTTACTGCTTTCACAGATTTGCACCCTCTACATATTTGTGATGTATTTATACAGATTCTATACAATAGTTTCATCACATCATATTAAACATACACTATTCTCTCATATCATTAACATACAGTAGTCTCGTCATACCATCATCATCATCATCATCATTCAACAGAAATATCATCACGTCATCTCGAAGATAGCGATACATAAGTGCGATCATGTCATGTCTCGAATAAGTACAACTCCATGGTCATGGCACGCCCACAAGTTTCATCATCTCTATCTACAACATGATGCAGAAGAGAAGAGCGATCAGCATGCGGAAGAGCGCGGCTATGTAGTACCGGCAGTCCTGTCACTGCTCATTTCAGAGTGCCCACCTCAAGTAACTACTTTCCGCTTCGGCTGTGGTGTCGAACCCTCTGTGGCTAGCACCCGGGTACCTGTGCACCTGGGCCTGAGCGGCTGGCCAGTGGTCGTAGACTCGAGGAACCCTCCCAACGTACACGACATAGTAGTCCTTCGCCATCTCTGATCTAGGTACACGCATCGTGAGTTGTTGATTTGAACGATAATATGCAACATAATGTACTTAAGAAAACAAAGAGGCATGATTAGCAAAATAAATCAACCAGTAGTAAACATAAATGACGAAGTTCCTCGTACCCAAACTAATTAACTAGAGTGATCTACGCTAGTTCAGGACAACGGTTTAGTTACATCACATAGTTTCGATGTGCATAATTTAAAAGTTTTGCCATAGAAAGATAGTAGTGATAAGGCACGATAGTTCAGGACCACGGTTTAGTTACATCACATTGTCATTGACAATCAGTCCTCTAGGTCGGCGTTCCAATCTTCATAGTCAGGGAGGATGCACCCGAGCTTCGTGAATTGCTTCAGGTCTAGACGTTGGGAGACTAGCAGTGCTCGGACGTCAACCCGCGTGATTGGCCCATGGTAGAACATCCCCGTTGGTTCGAGGACTTGCTTCATGATTACATGGGCTAGTTCGCAATGTACGTGATAAAACTCAGCTCAGATTCGATGAACTGGTGTCTTTCCTATGCTTGTGTCCCAGCTGACAATCTCGGCATCTTCGGTAGAAGCTGACATGTGAAGGCATTGATTATCCCTTCTTTACTCCATCAGGTGATGCATAAGGTAGACTCCATCAGTCGTACTGTTGTGCGGTTGCTGGATGCATAAGAAGTCGGTCTTATGGCCGAAAGCTGGTGCTTTATTCCTGTACTTTTTCACCTTGATATATCCACCAGTCATGTTGAACGTTAAGAGGGCACAGTCGAGAACACCCTTTACGTGCGTGTAATCCTTTTTCTTGATTTTCTTTGACAAGCCAAAGTACATAGCATGGGAGTATTCCATGTACAAAACGATGAGGACAGCGCCGCCTCCCCTGCGCAAATTAAGTACACCTCAAATTGGCCTCCATGCTTGCAAAGGAATGATTAACATGTATGAAAGGATATGCGAGGATGACTTATGAGGCATGATAAGCCAGGAGAATTGATTCCTTGTCCTTATTAGTGATGATGAATTCCCCGAGGTACTTGCTCGAATAGTCACGGTGCTCTTTGCAAACTGCCAAGAAGCTCTCGTGCATATAGTATGGGTCCGCAACACAGATATATTTGATGCTCTCCATACTGATGAAGCAGTTGAGATACAACGCATACATGCGGATGAACTGGAAGTCCAGCTTGGTCATGTGGAACATGTTGTAGATGTAGTCAAATCGCAGGAGGAACCTATTCGCGGGCCAGGTATCGACGTACAACTTCCCACCAGGCACCTGAGCAGCGTAAAGTGGGTATCTTGGATCTTTCGCGACCAGAAGGCTTTTCTCTTTGGCCAACACATCTTCATGGAGTCTCTTTAGATCATTGTTCAGTATGTGATCTAGCGCTTTGGCGGGTAGGATTGTTTCGCCGGCGACATGGAAACGCGGCTTACCTTCGACAGGTATTCTGTCTACCACCATGGGTTTCAGAGGCGAATGGCTGCTTGAAGCACCTATGGCGCCTTTAGGGCCTTTCCTGGCCGGTCTCTTCATTTGCTTCTTTGCGGGTGGAGGTAGTGAGCCCACCATACCTTGCCTAACCACCACCCCAGTGTCCCCGGGCTAAACAATGGACGGGCCTCGGGGGGTTGCTGGGTAGAGGCGGCATCTGGAGGCGTCTCCTACGAGCATGGCTTGAAGAGAGACTTTTTGCATTCCGCCTTAGGACGTTCCGGCTCCGGCAAATCAGGCAGCATCAAGTCATCATCTCCATGGTCATATCCTGAGTCTTCAGCATCCTGAGCCATCAATCCATCATAGGCGGTATTGAAATACTGGTTCTGGTCCTCATCATCATCCTCCATGTCATCATCAAAATTTGCTTCTTCGACAGCTAGGGCGACATGATCTGGTACTAATGGAGGCTCTCCCTCGCATCGTACACTAGCATTATCCGCCACAACAGGTGCAGGTAATTTGGTAGGTGGGGTGGTGTTCATACCTTCTTGAGAAGGTGGCGTTGGCGTGATACTAGGCTACTCGAGACGAAGAAGAGACTTCGGCCAAGGCAAGAACTAGTTCTTGCATGCACCAATCACCTTAGGGGTCTCGTCATCACCGACTGGTATCGGAGGAGGCGAATCCTCGAAGCCCGCTAAGACACTGGCCATGTTAACCTTGAAGACGCCATCGGGCATCTCTCGGTTGTGGAACATGCGGTCCTTCGGTTTCACGATGGTTTCCTTTCCCACAACCACCTTCTGGCCCTTGATGTCGTAGAGTAGGGTGCACGGGGTGTCATCGGCCTACGAAGGAGAGATGTCTGCGACATCAAACATCTGAAAGGCAACTAAAACGGAAGACTATAGACATGCTGGTGAAAAGGGTATGACACGTAATTACCGTGAGGGTGTCGAGCTCAGCCTGCAACGAAGGCCCGCCGAGCATGCCAACCGTCTCTTCCTTCTTTCCTCTGGCTGCTCGGGGTAGCACGTCTTCCACGAGGCGCCACCTCCTACACCGTGCACACGTCCATAGGACGGCGGCTTGTCCACGGGGACCTTTTTCAGTATGTTCAGGGCCCGGTTGAATGGGGTGTCCCACTTGGGCCTCGCCGACGACTGTGACAACTCGTCGCTTTCGGCTGCCTTTTGGTGCTGCTCTTTCTGCAAAACGAACGTGGCTGGTTTACTAATGTGACAAAACTTGCAGTCAAATTGATTGAAAGCTAATATGATAATGTGATAATATAACAATTACCAGAAGTCTCATGAACTCCCTCGTGTTAGGGTTCGTGTAAAAGATCTTTCTGACTTTGTCCCACTTGTACCGGGCCCTGATCTAGTCATGCTCCAGCGGGTCGGTGAACTTCACCATGGGGTATTTGATCCCGATACTTTCACGTTTGGCGTCCTCCTTGGCCTATATGTGCCTCTTACCCTCGTAACCATGGCTTCTGAGGCGGTGGGGATGCGTGTTCCTAGCCTGGAGCGCCTTCATTTTCTCCGACTTTTCCTTGACTTCTTCGTTATCGCAATTCTACTGGTATTTTGCAAAGTCCTCTGTCGTTATTGTCACATTATCAGCATGAATCTTGGACCACGGTTCATTCTTCACAATCGCTTTTTTCACCCGAACTTTCCACGAGGACAAGTCGTTCGTGAATGTCACCTTCTCCTTCTCGTTTATCTTTGTCATGGCGGGGTCGTCCCATGACTCTTTATATTCCTTTTCATTCCGGCCGAGGAACATGAACCTATTGTGCAACTTCTTTAGGAGCATGTGATCCATATGTGCTATCTGCTTCAACTTCTCGTTGTTGATGTTGGCGGTTTCCCATAGGATGCATCCAAGTTGATTGCCCCAGCACTTGCGGGCTTCCTCTGTCGCCGTTGGCTCTAACTTCTTGGGGTGAATCTCCGTGACCACAATTTGTCCGATGCCAAGCTCGTTTGGTCTTCGTGTCCTATTTTTCTTAGGTCCTTTACCGGCTACGACATCATCGTTGCTGATCTCAGGGGCGGTGTCGGTGCTGGTGCCAGTGACGGTGTCGGCATCGGTGTCAGGGTTGGACCACTGCGCCACCATGCAACCCCATCTCGTGTTCGTCCAAGTAATCGAAATAGTGATTTGCTGCCTCCATAGGGTCTACGGGGCGAGCAGAACCACCCACGACTTCGGCGTCGGTAGACATGCTTCCTATGCAACAACTGTAAATAAAAGATATAATGAAAAGAAAAAACGGGCCTACATTTGGTCAGAATGTTGATTAATTCCCCTTCCGGCAAATCCCGGGTACTCCATATGTCGTAGTTTCTAGCACAAGTCATGCCGAAAATTTCGGCATGACCTTTGCTAATAAGTGGACATATGGAGCACATGCAATTTGCCGGAACGGAAATTAATCAATATTCCGGCAAAACATTGGCCACTCGAAAAAATTAAGCACATGAACGGAGATCGAATGCGGCGGGTGCCGATGGAGCAATCTACATTGATATACTCTAACAAAGAAGAAAGTGCACTTAAATATAGTTCATAACAAGAGTACAATGTTTGCAGAAACTAGACATGATAAATCATCAACATAGTAAGAGATAGGGATGGCAATGGGTCGGGTTTGGAGCGGGTTGACCTGGTCCAAATCCAACCCATGACCGATATTCGTACCTTCTGCCCATCCACCAAAGTATCCATGGGCATAAATTGTGCCCATGCCCAAACCCATTAGATATCCACATATCCATGGTTCTCCATGGGCATAGAAAAGTCAACATGAAGCCTTCCCAAAGATCAAATTAACTGTTCATCATTCGTTAATTAAGATTAGGTTTAATAATTAAGATTAGGGAACATGGGTCAAACTTTGATCTTCTCTGACTACGAGTGACTTGGGGTTGGACATTTGCTTAGTTTGGTGTCACTACCATAGGGGCCCAAGTTCCACATGGGTATCCACTCGATATCCATGGAGCAAAAATTAAAACCGTGCCCAACCCGGCTATTCGTGGGTATCCATATCCATGGATCCATGGGTAGAAATGTGCTCCATACCCTTGCCCAATCGGGTCGGGTATCCACGGGTATCCAAATCCATGGATAAAATTGCCATCCCTAGTAAGAGATAACTCAATGATGACCTATAATACAATCTCTACATATTTATATTTACAAAGTGCCAGGCCAAAAAGCCACAAAAGAAAGATCCATCCCTGATTTATTTATGCACATGTAATGTGTGTTTGTGATCGGTTATAAAAACAACCAACGCCACATTCTTGCGCTTCTTGTCACGAAAGGACTGCTGTACTTCCATTAAAAAACACTGTACTGACTACTCTAATGTGGCAGCAGATGCGTGATGATTTGCTTGAGGCAAAACTTTGACCGGCAGTCTCTATATGAGCATGTATATAGTGCTTAACGAAAAGGCGCTACTATACCAAGCATTTCACAACTAATTTAGCAGTGCGGTAAATTCTCTTTCTTGATATAAAATATACTACACTCATGTTTAAGCTTAAGACTGTCTCACTTGACTCTCGAGCGAGTATGTTACTACTGGTTTGTTCTTCCAGGTTAGTATCATTGTGAGACTGCTCATTAGCCAACCGTATAGGAGTAGAATATATATGTACCAAAGGGGCATAGGGGCAGATTATCAACCAATTGTAGTATAAATGGCACTAAGTAGTAGTAGTATTATTCGCACAAAATCTAACACACACTCCTCCCCAGCTCATATTGCCACATGCTGATTATGAATTCCATTTCTGAATCACAATCCATATCGGGCCAATGGTGTCGATGTACGAAGGAACAAACCCTATAGCGTGAGAGGTTCCCGATCTAATCCACTAACGAACCCTAGGCAAAGGACACTAGGAGGCGGACAAGGACTGGGTATCATCGGAGGGGGGAAACCAATCACACCTTGTGAAGGGGTGCGGCGGCGCCTAGAGGGGGGAGGCGGTGCCTGGTGGGGGCGATGTGAGGTCGATGGAGCACCTGGAGGGGTGTGTCGGCGCCTGGAGGGGGAGGCAGTGCTTGGAGGGGTGTGGCGGCGCTTGGAGGGGTCGGCGGTGCATGGAGGTCTTCGGCGGGCGGCGGCAGCAAAACAGGAGCGTTGGAGAGGGTGGAGGGGGAGTGGAGGGAGAGGGGGAGTAAGGAGAATTTTGAGCCGGGTTAACTAAACATAGTAGTAGCGCCGGATTAGTACCAACGCTAGTGCTAACTTAGCAGGAGTGCTGGTACTAATCAAGCGCTACTACTAACTATTATAGGACATATAGTAGTAGCGCTGGTTTAGTACCAGCGCTACAGCTGAGTAGCAGTAGCGCTTGTACCAATCCGGCGCTACTGCTAACTTTCTTTACTTTATTTTCTTTATTACTTTCTTTTTATTATTTTTCTTTATTATTCTGTTTTTATTATTTTTCTTTTCTTTTTTTTATTTTTCTTTCCTTTCCTGTTTACTTTTCTTTTCTTTTTATTATTTGTTTTTCTCACGACAACGACGGCGTCTCCCTCTCCCCCAATGCGTGAATATCACCGGAACCATGCATGTAGTGGTAACATATCAGTTGACCGATAACGGTTACTTAAGTGCGTACACAAAATATATACATATATATGAATGTAGGTTTATGATCAGCTGCGTCGACGACGTTTCACATTGAGCTTCTTCCCTTTCTTGTTCATTGCCGAGTAATTGAGCCCCTCCTTGTGACTTTTCCGGAGCCATGGAATATGATATTTCTTACGTAATGTATTCTTTATTCTTTTTTTATCGTATGATTCATCGTCTTCGTCATATTCCCACATCGGATTGCCGTATTGGTCGTAGTCTTCCTTGTTGGCGACTCCATCCATTCCGACGATGCTCCTTTTCGATCTCCTCACGACAACACGGCTAGGATTGGCCGGGTCGGTTATGAAGAAGCATTGTGTCACATGCTTAGCATGTACCCATGGCTCATTTTTGGCGATGATGTTAACGTTCACGGGAGTGCTCTTCGCGTCGGGTATAGACATGGTGGTGAAATACTTGTTTTCTCTTACGACGTCCTTGGGCCATCTGACACGGAACATCGTCGCATCGTGCATTCCAGTATAGTCAATCTCCCAAATCTCTTTGACCCTTCCGTAGAATCTTTCAATTGTGCTGTTGGTGTCGGTCACGCATTGAATTGTCACACCAGAGTTCTGTTAATTATTTTCCATGTCTTTGTCCTCCGTGTAGAATGTGTGCCCATTTATATCGTAGGACTGGTAGGTTGCGAACTTGGGCATAGGGCCATGTGCTAAGGCGTGTATGAGAAATCCGTCCGAATTGCCCTCTTCCGGGGGATTTTCAAGAACTTTCCCTTTGAACCAACGCAAGAAAGTAGTGTTGTGCTCTACAGTAACTTCATCGTCTGTCTTGAGCATCCCCTTATCACGGTACTTCTTAGCGATGCTTTCTTTGTGTCGTGCCACATAATCATCTACCACATCTAGGTGTTGTAGCACTACCAAGTTAGCCTTGTCAAAGTCGTTCTGTCGATCCGAGTAGTCCACGTGCATTTCCCTCCGGCCATTGTTGTGACCATCTCCTTCGAGCTTCCCATCGTGCTTCTTGACGGGCAAACCAACAATAGGGTCTCTGACACATATATAATTCTCGCAAAAGGAGACGCACTGATGCGTCAGATACCCCTGGACGATGCTCCCTTCGGGACGGGACTTGTTACGAACGAATGATTTGATGACCCCATTCATCCTCTCGAACGGCATCATGCTATGAAGGAATGTCGGCCCGAGGTCGATGATTCCATCCACGATGTGGACACACAGATGCACCATGACGTCAAAGAACGCGGGCGGGAAGTACATCTCAAGCTCACATAGTATGACAATGATCTCTTCCTGTAGCCTTCGGAGATGCTTCACACTTATGGACTTTCGAGAGATAACGTCGAAGAAGTTACAAAGACTAGTAAGCCTATCATGGACGTGCTTGTCCATTATCCCTCTAATGGAAACCGAGAGTATCTGCGTCATCATCACGTGACATTCATGAGACTTAATCCCGCTGAACCTTTTCTTCTTGGGGTCTAGAAATCTGCTTATCTTTCCACAGTAACCGGAACTGACTTTGATTCCAGTAAGGCACTTGATGAATTGATCGATCTCCTTCGAACTGAAGGTGAAGCAAGAAGGGGGTAATAATTCTCCTCCTTCTTGTTGACTTTTCTGCCCCTTTCCCCTCCTCTGTCTCCGTCTTCGTCTCCTCCATCAGCTTTTTACGGTGGATGTATTTCCTGATCTTCAAATCTTCCATGTCATTCCTTGCCTTCGGCCCATCCTTGGCCTTCTCCAGCATGTTCACCAGTGTGCCAAGCAAGCTCTTGAGGAAATTCTTCGTGATATGCATTTGATCAAGGCAATGAGGTGTGTCGTGATTGGGCCAGTACTCCAAGTCCGAGAAAACATACCTCGTTTCCCATACCTTCAGGAGCGGCTCTGGCGCCTTTTTGATCTTTCCCGACGCGGGGCATTGTTCTTAGTTTCTCAACAGCTCGTCGATTTCGGCGTCGCTCCTCTTAGTTGGAGGTCTGATACGTCCATTTTGCATCATGCTTTTATATTGATATTTATCGCATTATAGGCTGTTATTACACATTATGGTACAATACTTATGCCTTTTGTCTCTTATTGTATAAGGTTTGCATGAAGAGGGAGAATGCCGACAGCTGGAATTCTAGGCTGGAAAAGGAGCCAGTTTGAGATACCTATTCTGCACAACTCCAGAAGCTGTGAAAATCAGCGAGGAATTATTTTGGAATATATAAAAAATACTGGGCGGAAGAAATACTAGAGGGGAGCCACCAGGAGGTCACGAGCCTGCCACGCGCGCCCCACCCCCCTGGGCACGCCTAGGGGGCTCGTGGGCCCCCTGTTACACCTCCGGCTCCCATCTTCTTCTATATAGAGGGTTTTATCCCGGAAAAAATCAAGAGAGAGCTTTCGGGAAGAAACGCCGCCGCCACGAGGCGGAACTTGAGCAGAACCAATCTAGAGCTCTGGCAGGGCCGTCCTGCCGGGGAAACTTCCCTCCCGGAGGGGGAAATCATCGTCATCGTCATCACCAACACTCCTCTCATCGGAGGGGACTCATCTCCATCAACATCTCCATCAACACCATCTCATCTCCAAACCCCAGTTCATCTCTTGTACCCAATCTTCGCCTCGCGACTCTGATTGGTACTTGTAAGGTTGCGAGTAGTGTTAATTACTGCTTGTAGTTGATGCTAGTTGGATTACTTGGTGGAAGATCATATGTTCAGATCCTTAATGCTATTCAATACCTCTCTGATCATGAACATAATTATGCTTTGTGAGTAGTTATGTTTGTTCCTGAGGACATGGGATAAGTCTTGCTATAAGTAGTCATGTGTATTTGGTATTCGTTCAATATTTTGATTCGTTGTATGTTGTGTTTCCTCTAGTGGTGTTATGTGAATGTTGACTACATGACACTTCACCATTATTTGGGCCTAGAGTAAAGCATTGGGAAGTAATAAGTAGATGATGGGTTGCTAGAGTGACAGAAGCTTAAACCCTAGTTTATGCGTTGCTTCGCAAGGGGCTGATTTGGATCCACCAGTTTAATGCTATGGTTAGACTTTGTCTTAATTCTTCTTTCGTAGTTGCCGCTGCTTACGAGAGGGGTTAATCATAAGTGGTATGTTTGTCCAAGTAAGTTCAGCACACAAGCACCGGTCCACCCACATATCAAACTATGAAAGTAGCGAACGCGAATCATATGAACATGATGAAAACTAGCTTGGCAGAAATTCCCATGTGTCCTTGGGAGCGCTTTACCTTATATAAGAGTTTGTCCAGGCTTGTCCCTTGCCACAAAAGGGATTGGGCTATCTTGCTGCACCTTTGTTACTATTTTTGATTGTTACCCGTTACGAATTATCTTATCCCGCAACTATCTGTTACCCATAATTTCAGTGCATGGACAGAATACCTTGATGAAAACCACTTGTCATTTCCTTCTGCTCCTCGTTGGGTTCGACACTATTACTTATCAAAAGGACTACGATAGATCCCCTATACTTATGGTTCATCAAGACTCTTTTCTAGCACCATTGTCGGGGAGTGAAGCACCTTTGGTGAGTGGAATTTGGTAAGGAAACATTTATATAATGTGCTGAAATTTATTGTCACTTGTCACTATGAAAACTGATCCTTTGAGGGGCTTGTTCGGGGTATCTTCACCTCGACCGGAAGCACAAAGAGTTGCTCCTCAACCTACTGCACCTACTGAAAATATTTATTATGAAATTCCTTCAGGTATGCTAGAGAAACTGTTGGCTAATCCTTTTACAGGAGATGGAACATCACATCCCAACTTGCATCTAATCTATGTAGATGAAGTTTGTGGTTTATTTAAGCTTGCAGGTTTGCCCAAGGATGAGGTCAAGAAGAATGTCTTTCCCTTATCTTTGAGGGATAAAGCATTGACATGGTATAGGCTATGTGATGATAATGGATCATGGCACTACAACCGATTGAAATTGGAATTTCATCAAAAGTTTTATCCTATGCATTTGGTACATCGTAATCGGAATTATATCTATAATTTTTGGCCTCGTGATAGAGAAAGAATCCTCAAGCTTGGAGGAGGCTTAAGTCAATGTTATATTCATGCCCCAACCATGAGGTCCCTAAATAAATTATTATTATGAACTTGTATGCTCGGCTTTCTCATGAGAATCGCACCATGCTTGACACTTCTTATACCTGTTCTTTTATGAAGAGAGATATTGATTTCAAAAGGAATTTATTGGAAAGAATTAAACACAACTCTGAAGATTGGGAGTTTGATGAAGGTAAGGAGTCAGGTATGAATCTTAAGTTCGATTGCGTTAAATCCTTCGTTGAAACAAATATTTTTCATGATTTTAGCGCTAAACATGGACTTGACTCTGAGATAGTAGCTTGTTTATGTGAATCATTTGTTGCTCATATTAATCTCCCTAAGGAGAAGTGGTTTAAATATTATCCTCCCCTAGAAGTTAATGTAGTAAAACCCAATCCAGTTGAAGAGAAAGTTATTTCTTATAATGATTCTATTGTTCCTAGTGCTTACATTGAGAAACCACCTTTCCCTGTTAGAATAAAGGATCATGCTAAAGCTTTAACTGTGATGCATAAGTGCTACATTAGAACACCTACACCTCCTGAGAAAATTAAAGTTGAACCTAGTATTGCTATTATTAAAGATCTCTTGGTTGATAATGTTGATGGGCATGTTATTCAATTCTGTGAAGCTGCTGCTAGAATTGCTAAACCTCATGCTAAAGACAAACATAAACTGTTGTTGGCATGCGTGTGGTTTCTGTTAAGATAGAAGATCATTGTTATCATGGTTTATGTGACATGGGTGCTAGTGTTAGTGCAATACCTCAATCTTTATATAATGAAATTAAAGATTAGATTGCACCTGTTGAGATGGAATTTATTGATGTTACTATTAAACTTGCTAAAAGAGATACTATCTACCATGTGGTAATTGTTAGATATGTTGAAGTCTTGTGTGGTAAAACTAAGTATCCTACTGATTTTCTCGTTCTTGCTACCACACAAGATAGCTTTGGAGGTATTTTGTAGACCTTTCCTCAATACTGTTAATTCTCAAATTGATTGTGAGAAACAAACTGTTACTGTTGGCTTTGGAGGTGTGTCACGTGAATTTAATTTTTCTAAGTTTGGTAGACAACCTCAGGAAAAATAATTGTCTAGTAAGGATGAAATTATTGCTCTTGCTTCTATTGATGTGCCTCCTACTAATCCTTTAGAGCAATACTTGCTTGAACATGAAAATGATATGCATATGGATGAAAGGAATGAGATAGATAGAGTTATCTTTGAATAACGTCCTATCCTTAAGAATAATTTGCATGTTGAATTACTTGGAGATCCACCTCCGCTAAAGGGTGATCCTTTGTTTGAGCTTAAACAATTACCTGATACTCTTAAGTATGCTTATCTTGATGAAAAATAGATATATCCTGTTATTATTAGTGCTAACCTTTCAGAGCATGAAGAAAAGAAATTATTGGAAACTCTGAGGAAGCACTGTGCTGCTATTGGATATACTCTTGATGATCTTAAGGGCATTAGTCCCACTATGCCAGCATAAAATTAAAACTGATCCTGATTCCAAACCAGTTGCCGATCACCAATGAAGATTAAATCCTAAGATGAAAGAGGTGGTAAGAAAAGAAATACTAAAGCTCCTGGAAGCAGGTATTATTTATCCTGTTGCTCATAGTGATTGGGTAAGTCCGATGCATTGTGTCCCTAAGAAGGGAGGTATTACCGTTGTCCCTAATGATAAAGATGAATTGATCCCACACAGAATTGTTACTGGCTATAGGATGGTAATTGATTTTAGGAAATTAAATAAAGCTACTAAGAAAGATCATTACCCTTTACCTTTATTGATCAAATGCTAGAACGATTGTCTAAACATACACACTTTTGCTTTCTAGATGGTTATTCTGGTTTCTCCCAAATACCTGTTACACAATCTGATCAGGAGAAAACCACTTTTACTTGCCCTTTCGGTACCTTTGCTTATAGACGTATGCCTTTTGGTTTATGTAATGCACCTACTACCTTTCAAAGATGTATGATGGCTATATTCTCTGACTTTTGTGAAAAGATTGTTGAGGTTTTCATGGATGATTTCTCCGTTTACGGATCTTCTTTTGATGATTGCTTGAGCAACCTTGATCGAGTTTTGCAGAGATATAAAGATACTAACCTTGTCTTGAATTGGGAGAAGTGGCACTTTGGTTAATGAAGGCATTGTCTTGGGACATAAAATTTCTGAAAGAGGTATTGAAGTCGATAAGGCTAAAGTTGATGCGATCGAGAAAATGCCATGTCCTACAGACATTAAAGGTATAAGAAGTTTCCTTGGTCATGCTGGTTTCTATAGAAGGTTTATTAAAGACTTCTCTAAGATTTCTAGGCCTCTCACTAATCTCTTGCAAAAATATATTCCATTTGTTTTTTATGATGATTGTGAAGAAGCATTTGAAATACTTAAGAAGGCCTTGATAACTACACCTATTGTTCAACCACCTGATTGGAACCTACCTTTTGAAATTATGTGTGATGCGAGTGATTATGTTGCTGGTAATGTTCTAGGACAAAGAGTTGATAAGAAATTAAATGTTATTCATTATGCTAGTAAAACTTTAGACAGTGCCCAAAGAAGCTGAGCTACTACTAAAAAGGAATTTTTAGCAGTTGTGTTTGCATGTGATAAGTTCAGATCTTATATTGTTGATTCGAAAGTTACTATTCAAACTAATCATGATGCTATTAAATATCTCATGGAAAATAAAGATGCTAAACCTAGACTTATTAGATGGGTTCTCTTGCTTCAAGAATTTGATTTGCATATTGTTGATAGGAAGGGTGCTGAGAACCCCGTAGCAGATAACTTGTCTAGCTTAGAGAATGTTCTTGATGACCCACAACCTATTGATGATAGCTTTCCTGATGAAAAATTGACTATCTTCAATGCTTCACGCAGTATACCATGGTATGCTGATTATGCTAATTATATTGTTGCTAAATATATACAACCTAGTTTCACATACCAACAAATGAAAAAGTTCTTTTATGATTTGAGACATTACTTTTGGGATGATCCTCACCTTTATAAAGAAGGAGTAGAAGGTGTTATTAGACGTTGTGTGGCTGAGCATGAACAGGGACAGATCCTACAGAAGTGTCACTCCGAGGCTAAGGGAGGACACCATGCGGGAGATAGAACTGCACACAAGGTATTGCAATCCGGTTTTTATTGGCCTACTCTATTCAAGGATGCTCAATAAACGTTAGGAAATGCCTATGAATTATTCACTTGTTATTGAACCATTTGGTGTTTGGGATTTTGATTATATGGGACCTTTTCCAAAGTCCAACGGGTAAACTCATATTTTAGTTGTTGTTGATTACTTTACTAAGTGGGTAGACGCTATTCCAACTAGTAGTGCTGATCATAACACCTTTATTAAGATGCTTAAAGAAGTCATTTTTCCTAGATTTGGAGTCCCTAGATATTTAATGACTGATGGTGGTTCACATTTTATTCATGGTGCTTTCCTTAAAATGCTTGCTAAGTATGATGTCAATCATAGAATTGCATCTCCTTACCATCCTCAGTCTAGTGGTGAAGTAGAGTTAAGTAATGGAGAAATTAAATTAATTTTGCAAAAGACTGTTAATAGGTCTAGATAGAATTGGCCTAAGAAACTTGATGATGCACTGTGGGCTTATAGAACTGCTTATAAGAATCCCATGGGCATGTCTCCGTATAAAATGGTTTACCGTAAAGCATGTCATTTACCTCTTGAGCTAGAGCATAAGGCTTATTGGGAAATCAAAGAGCTCAACTTTTATTTCAAACTTGCTGGTGGGAAGAGGTTATTTGATATTAGCTCACTTGATGAATGGAGAACTCAGGCAGATGAAAATGCCAAGTTGTTTAAAGAAATGATAAGAGGTGGCATGATAAAAGGATACAAAAATGTGAGTTCAATGTAGGTGATTATGTCTTGCTATACAATTCTCATTTAAGTTTTTTTGCAGGCAAACTTCTCTCTAAATGGGAAGTACCTTACATTGTTGAGGAAGTATATCGTTCCGGTGCCATAAAAATCAACAACGCGGAAGGTAATTTTCCAAGAGTTGTAAATGGGTAAAGAATCAAGCATTATATCTCAGGTACTCCCATAAATGTTGAAAGCAATATAATTAATACCATAACTCCGCAGGAGTACATAAGGGATATTTACCAGCTTGTTTCAGACTCCAAAAATGAAGAGGTATGTGATACGGTAAGTAAACCGACTCCAAAACTTTTCCAATAGCAATTTTTCTCCGTTTTGGAATATTTAGAAAAATAGAAAATTTTAAAGTAGTACAGAAAGCGCACGAGGAGGTGACAAGCCTGCCAGGCGCGCCCCACCCCCCTGGGCGCTCCTGGGGGGCTCGTGAGCACCTCGTGTGTCTCCCGGACTCCGTTTTCTTGTGGAATACTCCTTATGGTCGGTAAAAATTCATTATATAATCTCCCGAAATGTCTGACCCTCGTATCACGCAAATATCCTCTGTCTTCTTTTCGAGCTGCTGTGCAGACAGATCCAGATTGCTATGGCGTTCCCAAAAGTTACGAAGGACAAGTTCTTCGAGAAGGTCATCAATCCCTACCTCACGGAGGTGCTGCAACACCCTCAATCTATCGAGATGCATGAGGGGGTGCTGCACATCCGTGATGTTGAGGGGCCCAAGAGGACTAGAAGCGTAGAGGCGAGGCTCGGAGCAATGGAGCAGCAAGTCTTCAAGTGCCAAGGGATGGTGGAACGCGGACTCAACGCCAACCACATGATGATCACGGAGTTTACCAACAAGCACAAGATCGACGCCAAGGACATCGGGGAGCACCTCTTCAAGCTCTATGAAAGAATCAATCATCTCCAAGCCCAGATCTACGACCTGCAGAACCAAAACTATGAGTATGAGTATAGATTTAAAGCAATGCGGTTGGCTACAGATTTGAGGATTCCGGAGACTCGGTTATCTTTCCATGATGGAGAACCTATGCCTGGGAAGACAAAGAATCAACCCCAGACTCCAACAACTCCACCACCATCACCTCTGAAGGAAGACAATTAAACACGGGTATGGGCACTCCCCTTGGCTTGTGCCAAGCTTGGGGGAGTTGCCCCGGCATCGTATCACCATCACATCTTTTGCCTTTACCTTTATCATAATTAGATCCTTTTTGGTAATATCTTTATCTAGTAGAATAAAGTTCTTAGTATGATCTAGGCTTGAGTTTCTCTTTGTGTTACCCCCAATGTAATCGAGTTCATGAGTTATATAATAAAGAGTGTTTTAGTTAAGGTCTTTTCTTCATGCCATGATCTAAAGAAAAGAATAATAATAGAACAAAAGCATGAAAGATCATGTGATGATCCTATGGGAAGTGGTGGCTTCACATATAAAAAGAATGTTGACTGAAACTTGTTGTGGATGGACAAACGTAGACCTTGGTCATTGTTGCAATTAATAGGAAGTAATAAAGAAAGAGAGGTTCACATATAAATACATCATCTTCGACACCATCTATGATTGTGAACACTCATTATACATGCTGAGAAGTAGGTGTTGGACAAGGAAGTCAACATAATGAATTATGTTTGCTTGGTTCCGAACAATGTTATATGACTAGAGATCCCTTAGCATGTGACGCTTGCTTCCACCTCATCTCAGCCAAAACTTCTGTACTAAGTAGAGATAATGCTTGTGCATCCACAAACCATCAACCCAATTTTGCCATGAGAGTCCACCATACCTACCTATGGATTGAATAAGACCCCTCAAGTAAGTTGTCATCGGTGCAAGCAATAAAAATTGCTCTCTAAATATGTATGATCTATTAGTGTGTGGAA
The DNA here is from genome assembly GCF_904849725.1 of Hordeum vulgare subsp. vulgare. NCBI lineage: Eukaryota > Viridiplantae > Streptophyta > Magnoliopsida > Poales > Poaceae > Hordeum > Hordeum vulgare. The sequence goes on from NC_058522.1 coordinate 200,053,392, forward strand.
AATAAGCTTTGTACGAACGTGTGATGAGGAAGACATAAAAGCGATAGACTGCATAATAAAGTTATTTATCACAGGAGGCAATATAAAGTGACGTTCCTTCACACTAAGGGATCACACATCCAAACCTCAAAAGCGCATGACAACCTCTGCTTCCCTCTGCGAAGGGCCTATCTTGTACCTCTACTTTTTATCTTTAAAAGAGTCATGGTGATCGACACCAATTCCTCATTTCACCATTATCTTGGCAAGCGTCATGTGCTAGGGAAAGATCTATATTCATATTCAACTTGAAAGTAAGTTGTCATGAATTATTATTGTTGGCATTACCCTTGAGGTAAATAGTTGGGAGGCGAAACTATAAGCCCTATCTTTCTCTGTGTCCAACGGAAACTTTGATCTCATGAGTACCGCGTGAGTTTTAGCAATTGTAGAAGACTAAAAGATGATTTTCTTTACAAGCTCTTATTTGACTCTTTCTAATGTTATGATAAATTGCAATTGCTTCAATGACTAAATACTATTGGTTGTTAATTCTCAATAAGGTTCTTGATCCATACTTTACATTGTGAAGGAATTGTCACTTTAGCATAAGAGATTATATGACGATATTGCTGTTCTAAATATGATCATGATGCCTGCATGTTTGTATTTTATTTTATCGACACCTCTATCTCTAAACATGTGGGCATATTTATTGATCTCGGCTTCCGCTTGAGGACAAGCGAGGTCTAAGCTTGGGGGATTTGATACGTCCATTACGCATCATGCTTTTATATTGATATTTATCACATTATGGGCTGTTATTACACATTATGGTACAATACTTATGCCTTTTGTCTCTTATTTTATATGGTTTACATGAAGAGGGAGAATGTCGGCAGTTGGAATTCTGGGCTGGAAAAGGAGCAAGTTTGAGATTCCCATTCTTCACAACTCCAAAAGCCGTGAAAATCAGCGAGGAATTATTTTGGAATATATAAAAAACACTGGGTGGAAGAAATACTGGAGGGGAGCCACCAGGAGGTCACGAGCCTGCCAGGCGCCCCCACCCCCCTGGGCGAGCCTGGGGGACTCGTGGGCCCCCTGTTACCCCTCTGTTTCCCATCTTCTGCTATATAGAGGGTTTCATCCCAGAAAAAATCAAGGGAGAGCTTTCGGGAAGAAACGCCGCCACCACGAGGCGGAACTTGAGCAGAACCAATCTAGAGCTCCGGCAGGGCCGTCTTGCCGGGGAAACTTCCCTCCCGGAGGGGGAAATCGTCGCCATCGTCATCACCAACACTCCTCTCATCGGAGGGGACTCATCTCCATCAGCACCATCTATATATGGCCTGAAGGAAGCACCTAAGCAATGGGATGATAAGTCTAATACAACTCTGACATCTGTTGGCTTCGTTGTTAATGAAGCTGACAAGTGTGTATACTATCTCCATGGTGGGGGCAAAGGAGTTATACTGTGCTTGTATGTTGATGACATACTGATATTTGGGACCAACCTCAAGGTGATTGAGGAGGTTAAGTCCTTTCTGTCTCAAAACTTTGAGATAAAGGACCTTGGAGTGGTTGATGTTATCTTGAACATCAAGCTCTTGAGAGATGATGAGGGTGGGATTACACTTCACAATCCCACTATGTTGAGAACATTTTGAGTCGCTTTGGATATTTACACTGCAGAATTTCTCAAACACCATCTGATCCTAGTGTGCTGATTCAAAATTTCAAAGGCACAACTATAGATCAATTGAGATTCTCTGAAATTATCAGTTCGCTTATGTACCTAGCTAGCGCAATGAGGTCTGACATCGCGTTTGCTGTGAGCAAACTTAGCCGGTTTGATGCAAACCCGGGAAATGTTCATTGGCATGCTGTTGAAAGAATTATGCGCTACCTGAAAGGTACTGTCAACCACGAACTTCACTATATGGGATACCCATCGGTACTTGAAGGGTATAGTGATGCGAATTGCATCTCCGATGCTGATGAGATGAAGGCCACTACTGGGTATATCTTTACTCTTGGAGGTGGTGTTGTTTCCTGGAAGTATTGCAAGCAAACGATCTTAACGAGATCGACAATGGAAGCAGAATTAACAGCATTAGACACATGTGGTGTCGAAGCAGAATTTCTTTGAGATCTTTTGATGGACTTACCTATGGTTGAGAAGAAGGTTCCAGCGATCCTTATAAACTACGATAATCAGATAGTTATTGTGAAAGTGAAAAGTTCAATGGATAATATGAATTCCAATAAACATATAAGAATGAGATTGACGTCTGTCAAACGTTTGAGAAACTCTCGAGTGATAGCGTTGGATTACATCTAAACGGCTAAGAATCTGGCAGATCTCTTTACTAAAGGGCTATCACATGATGTGATAGATAGTGCATCCAGGGAGATGGGTATGAGACCCACATGAGTTGCCATGGCAGTAACCCAACCTATATGATCGGAGATCCTGTGAAGTAGGACTTGGGAAAACAAGCTAGTGGTGAACTGAGGAGATTAACTTTATTAACCCACTCCCTTGGAGATGCAATGCTCTCGGATACTGTATGCTAGGATAACTACTGTCCTAATGTGTTCTAAAGATTATGTGTAAGAAAGATGCTATCCTACAAAGCGATCTTTGGAGGAACACACCTATATGAGCCTGACTGCTGGTCACAGTCTATGAGATTGGGGTGATCTCTAGTAAACTCATGAATAGGCCAGGAGTGTGACTTATTTGCTCCACCCGAGGGGTCAGCCTTCGGTAGCCTAGTACTAATAAGACTTGTCTTTAAGCTTCTTTACGCCAAACTAACAATTCAACGCATAGTCCATTGTTCCGTTGTATAGGGGTGTAGCTACTCGTTCTAGGTGAAGCTCAACCTTAACAGGTCTTCACTAAAATGCTAGTATATTAAAACATTGATTGGAATGAGGGAACACGATGTGCCCTTGAGATCTGGTGGGGGATTGTTGAAATTAGTGGTGGGCTTTAGGCCCACAAGAGAATTTCAGAAATCTCCAAGGGCCCATGGAAGTGGTGGCATGACAAGGTGGTGGTGGGACGTTTAGTCCCACCCCGCTAGTGGAGAACAAGTTGGACCCCTTTATAAGGGTCTCTCTTCTACATTCTATTGGAGAGTGAAAAGAGAAGAGGCCCTCGCGCACTCCTCCTACGCTGCCCGCCATGCCACGTCTTGTCACGACGCGCCGCGGGTTGCGAGAATGAGCCGAGTCGAGTTCATACCAATGCGCTTATTTTTGCCAGTCAGGATCAGAGAATACGTAATGGATGCGCCAAGATCTGAGTGGTCGAATCAAGGGCTGTTATCGACTCGGACGTGGGTTCAGCCCACGTCTATCCACCCGGCCACCTATATAACCAGGGCTAACACCAACCCTAGCCGTCACGAGAATCATATCACATCTGCCTCACGGGCTCGTTCATTTGCTGCTGCTGCTGCCGGCGACTCCATCCCGTTCACCGCGTACATGATCAACGGGAGAGCAGGCCTACGAATCCTCGCCTCTCCGGTTCCTGTACGGGAGAGGGGCGATTAGTTTTTTGGGGAGTGATCATACGACTGCTCGCCTCCGTTCGTCTGCTTCCTCTACATCCATGTCGTCCTCGTCATCGCCATGGCTTAACATTCTGAGGCCGATCGTCTCGCCCTTGAAGCTGAGAAGAAGGCGGCAGAGGATGCTGCCGCCGCCAACGCTGCTGCTACGACCAAGTGGCCGACCGGAGGGTATAATCTGTTTATCCCACTCTTGTTCGTTTCGATTCTAGCAGTACTACTTGCATGCATAGATGTATCAACTATATGCGTAATATGTGCTAGATTAGTTCATGATCAGTATGTCATTAATCTAGTCAATGCCATGCTAGTTATTATCTCGTGTATTAATCTACTCGGAAAATTGCCTATTTACTCAACAATCCAAAAACCTAATTTGTGTAGGAATTTTTCGAGTAATGGTTTTGCTTCTGCACAGAAACCGGATAAGTTTACCGATTTCGTTAACGCCATGTTAGATACATCGGGTTTATCCAAGGCATGGTGGGGAGGCTATATTGACCGCGTGTCATGTACAGAATAAGGTTCCTTCAAAAGATAATGATGTCACTCCCTATGAGGAGTGGTCGAAGAGAAGTACGATGCTCTTGTACTTACGTACTTGGGGCTGCTTGGCGAAAGTCAATGTGCTGATCCCCAAGAAGCGTAAGTTTGGACCAAAGACTGTGGACTGCGTTAATTTGGGATAAGCTAAGAATAGCATAGGCTATAGATTTCTAGAAGTGAAATCTGAGGTACCTGACGTGAAGGTCGGTGCAATTATGGAGTCGAGGGATGCTACATTCTTTGAGGATATCTTTCCCATGAGAGGCGTACTACTTTCTCATCTCTTTTGCAAGAGATTTATTGGCGTATCCCCCGAGCGCATCTTTTCGGCGTCACAACCCTCCAAGGAGAAATGCGACCTGGAGGACGCGTGAAGGGGCGGTTCGGAGCCTCATATGCGTCCTCGATGACCATGCAGCACTCCGGAGATGTGCGTCGGTCCGAGTAAGCGTCGGAGGCCTGGCCGAAGCCCCCTGTCATGCCCTGGACAACAGCGCGGCGTTCCAAGGAGGTGTGTCGGCCAGGCGATGCGGAGCTCAGGGCTTCCGCTCCTTCCACCCGCGCTCGCATAGCACCTATGGAGGCGCTACGGGCTCTTGCGCAGGCAGAGCAGCCACTGCTTCCTCCCACTCAGGGAAGATACATCGGCGAACTAACATCCATGGAGCCGACGAGCGGCTTGTCGGATCGGGGTGGCACTGACGCCGGCCTGCTTCTAGCGATCCCCCTACCTGGCGCGCCAAACATGTCGGTGAAGGATCGACACCTATGGGGGCCTCAACCGTCCCCCTTTTGCTGGCTTAGCGGGGAGAGGGGTCGCGGCAAGAGCCGAACCAACAGTCAGGGCCCGGCAAGATATTTTTACCTAGGTTCGGGCCGCGTGGTGCGTAAAACCCTACTTAGGCATGTGTTTAATTATTGGTTTTGGGTTACTGTAGATCTGTCCTTTTTACAGCCTTTCGATTGGTCAAAAAGCCAAAAGTCCCTACTACTGAGCCTAGGGCCTCCTTTTATAGGCGAAGGGGTCACCATAGTGGCTCGGTGGGTGAACGGTGGGTTCACGAGTGAAACAGCGCCGACCGACAGTTACAGTGTTACTGCCTTGTCATAGGTGCATTAAATGCTTCGATAGACTTCCCTGACCTCGTCAGGGGAGGAGGGGGTTGGACACGTACCCACACGTGGCAACTCCTGGGTGTTGTGCTGGAGTGCAGACGGACGCGTGGCTCATGCATCGTCAGTGGCGTGCTTGTCGGTGGAGGCGTTCGCAGGGCCCTCGCCTCTCCTCTGGCTTTCTCTTCCATCCCGGTGGGGTTACCTTGCCGGTCGTCTTCCTGTTCCTCTCGGCAGGGAGGTGACGGTCTGCCGAGGCCTTCTCAATCTTCCCGGCAAGGGTGGCTTGCCGGGGCTCAGTCCTTCTTCCTCGGCGGGAGGGTCTCGCCGTGGCATTGTCTATCTCCTCGACAGGGAGCTCCTGCCGGGGTCTCTTCTTCCTTCGCAGCAAGCGAATGCTTGCCGGGGCTTGCAATCTGCACATGCTGGCTTCAGAGTCTTACTTCCGCCCTAACCCCCAGCGATGCGCCCTGCCACTATGGAGGGGTTGCCGGTGTCCACACACTAGACCGGGGCACTGGAGACCCCAATCTTTAGTGCACCGACACAAGTGCTCCGTCTCCCTCCTCACGAACAACTCAAGGAGCAACCTTTGTATTGTGATTCCCAAATAGTCACACATGGAGGACTAGGGGTTTTACCTCACTGGAGGGCCCTGAACCTAGGTAAACCGGCATCATGTGTGTTGCGCCTACACCCGTTCCTAGACGCCGTCGGCGCCCATCAGCCCCAAACCACGAGTTAAGCCACCCCATGGCATGTGTCCTGGAAATAGCATGATAGTTGGCGCCCACCATGGGGCCGACAACGACGCCGACCAGAGTGACGTTCAGGGCGGGACCCTTCACCCCTTTTGGCGATGCGTGGCGCCCGGCCTAGTCGTGCGCTATGGGCACTCGACTGCTACAACGACAAGGCCCGTTGTCTGGAGGACGCGGCCTTCCCCGTTGACAGCTCCATCACCGCATTCGGCTCTCACCGCGTCTACGTCGAGCTCATCACGGACAGATACCCCACCGAGGTGCTCAGCTGCGACGAGCTGTCGCCAGCCGCTCCCGCAGCATCGACGACATGTGCGGCCATGTGGAGGTGTTCATCGTCACCTTGCATGGCGGCGTGTCTCGGAACCAAACCCCGATTCACGTGGCTATGGACAGGCTCCGTACCCCCATCCCTCGGGTGGACGACCCGTCGGTCACCACCCAAGAGCTCGACGGCCATCGCCTGCAGCTGCTCCACGAGGCAGAAGCGATGGAGGCTACTCAGCGCGAGTTTGAAGCTACTCAGTGTGAGTTCAACGTGGCCCATGGTTACACGGCGGCTGCCCCGGGCACAGCTAGCTGGAGGGTGTGCGGTGCCGAGGAGGTGTAGTCCACCAGGCACTAGTCGGCGACCACCCCATCTACGAGACCCAGTCAAGAACATGCGAGTCGTGTAGGCTATCATCGGCGAGCTCGAGGGCCGCGATGGTACGACTCGCGATGCGTAGTATGAACGCACCCGCATCCTCATTGAGGCCGCCAACGCACAGCGGGCCCAGTTGTCCCATGACCCAGCCGGCTCCCTCTCAAGGACCTGCACCAACGCCGGCGAGCCCATAGCTGGCCGACGGGAGACAAACCAGACATCTTCGCGTGTCAACACCCATCAGTATCATGGCAACCAACAGACGGGCAGCCGCGGCCGACGGGACCGTAGCCCGTCTGCCACTGATAGCCGTGCACAGGTGCCGGCTACATCTTGAGCTCCCGTTGGTTTTTCCCTTGAAGAGGAAAGGGTTATGCAGCACAGTAGTAGTAAGTATTTCCCTCAGTTTGAGAACCAAGGTATCAATCCAGTAGGAGTATCAAGACAAGTCACCAATGTACCTGCGCAAAAACAAACAAACTTGCACCCAACGCTATAAAGGGGTTGTCAATCCCTTCACGATTAATTGCAAGGTGAGATCTGAAGGTGGAAAGCGCGACAAAGTGAAAGTGTACAACTGAAAATATGATGTGAAGTAGACCCGGGGGCCATAGTGTTCACTAGAGATGTGAGATCTGAAGTATTACGGTGGGTGAACGGATTACTGTCGAGCAATTGATAGAACCGCGCAAAGTCATGATGATATCTAAGGCAATGATCATACATATAGGCATCACGTCCGAGACAAGTAGACCCATACTGTCTGCATCTACTACTATTACTCCACACATCGACCGCTATCCAACATGCATCTAGTGTATTGAGTTCATAAAAAACAGAGTAATGCCTTAAGCAAGATGACATGATGTAGAGGGATAAATTCATGCAATAGATATAACCCCCATCTTTTTACCCTTAATGGCAACAACATGATGCGTGCCTCACTACCCCTTCTGTCACTGGGTGAGGACACCGCACAGTATGAACACAAAACCAAGCACTTCTCCCATTGCAAGAATTATAGATCAAGTTGGCCAAACGAAACCCACAACTCGAAGAGAATTACAAGGATACAAAATCATGCATATAAGAGATCGGAAGAGACTCAAATAATATTCATATATAATCTGATCATAAATCCACAATTCATCGGATCTCAACAAACACACCGCAAAAGAAGATTACATCGGATAGATCTCCATGAAGATCATGGAGAACTTTGTATTGAAGATCCAAGAAAGAGAAGAAGCCATCTAGCTACTAGGTATGGACCCGAAGGTCTGTGGTGAACTACTCACGCATCATCGGAGAGGCAATGGTGTTGATGAAGAAGCCCTCCGTGTCTAAATCCCCCCTCCGACAGGGCACCAGAACGTGCCCCAAATGGGATCTTGCGGAGACACAAGCTTGCAGCGGCGGAAAGGTATTTTCGTGGCTCTCTCTGGCAGTTTTGTATTTTTAGAGAATTTATAGACGGAAGAAGTAGGGAAAAGGAGCCACGGGGGGTCACAAGCCTTTTAGGCGCCCCTCCCCAGGCCGCGGCTAGGGGGCTTGTGACCTCCCCCGGGGTCCTTTGCCTTGGTTCCCAAGTCCCGTGTGTATCTTCTGTTTTAGATAAAATCATTCTGCAGGTTTTAGTCCGTTTGGACTCCGTTTAATATTCTCCTCTGAAAACGATCAAAAACACGAAAAAAACAGAAACAGGCACTTGGCACTGAGTTAATAGGTTAGTCCCAAAAAAGATGTAAAATAGCATAATCATGCATACAGAACATCCAAAGTTGACAAGATAATAGCATGGAACCATCAAAAATTATAGATATGTTGGAGACGTATCAAGCATCCCCAAGCTTAACTCCTGCTCGTCCTCGAGTAGGGAAGTGATAAAGACTGCATTTTTTATGTGGAATGCTACCTAACATATTTGTCCTTTATAACTTGTTTCTTGTGACAGGAATGTTCAGATCCGTAAGATTCAAAACAATAGATTACTATTGACATGAAAACAATAATACTTCAAGCAAACTAGCAAGGCAATCATGAACTTTTGAAATAACAAGGCCAAAGAAAGTTATCCCTAAAAAATCATATAGTCTGGCTTTGCTCCATCATCCCCACACAACGAATTTACATCATGCACAACCCCGGTTTTGGCCAAGTAATTGTTTTCGCACTCTTACTTTCTCAAACTTTTTCAACTCTCGCGCAATACATGAGCGTGAGCCATGGATATAACACTATAGGTGGAATAGAGTGTGGTGGAAGTTGTGAGGCAAAAAGGAGGAGATGGTCACATCAACTCGGCGTATCAACGGGCTATGGAGATGCCCATCGATAGATATCAATGTGAATGAGTAGGGATTACCATGCAACGGATGCACTTAGAGCTATAAGTGTGTGAAAGCTGAAAAGGAGAACTAGTGGGTGTGCACCCAACTTGCTTGCTCACGAATACCTAGGGCAATTTTGAGGAAGCCCATCATTGGAATATACAATCCAAGTTACATAATGAAAATTCCAACTAGTATATGGAAGTGTCAAAACAAGAGACTCTCAATCATGAAGGACATGGTGCTATTGTGAAGCACAAGTGTGGAAAAAGTTTAGTAGCATTGTCCCTTCTCTCTTTTTCTCTCTTGTTTTTTGTTTGGGCTCTTTGGCCTCTTTTCATTTTTTTTCTGGACATCTTTGGCCTCTTTTTTTATTTCCTCACATGGGATAATGCTCTAATAATGATGATCATCACACTTTTATTTACTCACAGCTCAATGCTTAGAACAGTGATAACTCTATAGGAAATGCCTCCGGTAGTGTACATGGATCTGCAACGATCTAGCTTGGCTTATGACGTTGAAACATCTCGCTAGCTATCTTACGGTCATGCAATGGCAATATGAAAGTGACGGCACAAGTCATGAGACAGAACGATGGGAGTTGCATGGCAATATATCTCGGAATGGCTATAAAAATGCCATAATAGGTGGGTATGGTGGCTGTTTTGACGAAGGCATATGGTGGGTTTGTGCATCGGTGAAACTTGCACCGCACTAGAGAGGCTAGCAATGGTGGAAGGTGAAAGTGCATCTATACCATGGACTCACATTAGTCATGAAGAACTCATATACTTATTGCGAAAGTTTTATTAGTAATGGAAACAAAGTGCTAAACGCATACTCCTAGGTGTTAACCATCGCGCGATCCCGACCGCCACACAAAGGGTGACAATCAATGAATCGATTATGCTCCGACTTCCTAACATAGCGGTTCACCATACGTGCATGCTACGGGAATCACTAGCTTCAACACAAGTATTTCTAAATTCACAACACCCTACTAACATAAGTCTAATATTACCAAATCCATATCTCAAAACTTAATTGTTAGGAATCAAACTTCTCTTACTAATCAATGCACTTGAATATGGAAGTTTTTATTATATCCTCTTTGGATGCCTATCATCTTTAGGACTACTTTCATAGCACAAGCCAATTACCAAGTTACTGAGAGAGCACTCTCAAAAAGATATAAGTGAAGATCGAGAGTTTTTATTTCTTCAAAATATGACACCGCCGTGCTCTAAAAATAATTAAGTGAAGCACTAGAGCAAAATTATCTAGCTCAAAAGATATAAGTGAGGCACATGCGAGCTAAATTGCCTAACTCAAAAGATATAAGTGAAGCTCAATGAGTATTCTAGCAAATTCACGATGAGTGCATGTCTCTCTCAAAAAGGTGTGCAACAAGGATGATTGTGACACAACAAAAAGAAAAGACTGCTATAATACACGACGCTCCAAGCAAAACACATATCATGTCGTGAATAAAAATATAGCTCCAAGTAACATTACCGATGGATTGAAGACGAAAGAGGGGATGCCTTCCCGGGGCATCCCCAAGCATAGTCTTTTTGGTGTCCTTGAATTTGGCTTGGGATGACTTGGGCATCCCCAAGCTTGAGTTCTTTACACTCTTTACCCCATTTTCCATGAGAACATCACCCAAAACTTGAAAACTTCACAACACAAAACTTAAACAGAAACTCGTGATATCATTAGCATACGAAAACAAACTACCAACTCTTTAGGTATTGTAGTAAACTTGATTTCTATTTAGATTGATGTTAGATTACTGTATTCTCACTTTTCAATGTCTAGTACCCCCTGATACTATCCATAGTTTCATCAAAATAAGCAATCAACACAACAAAAACAGAATCTGTCAAAAACAGACTAGTCTGTAGCAATCTGTATACTTCCTATACTTCTGGTATCTCAACAATTATGGAAAATTATGATAATTAGGGAAATTGGCATATCAACCAGCATCAAAACGAATCAACTCAAAATCTCTTTCTGGATAGGAATTAAAAATAAATTCGTGAGCACAAAGTTTCTGTCTTTTTCAGCTTGATCAAACAACCATCACTAAAACTAATCATAAAGGTTTTACTTGGCACAAACACAAAAAGAAACACAAAAAACACAACAATAAAAGAATTATGATGGTGTGGACACAACAAAACGAAAAACAAAAAGCAAAGATAAATTCATTGGGTTGCCTCCCAACAAGCGCTATTGTTTAACGCCCTTAGCTAGGCATTGATAATTCAATGATGCTCACATAAAAGATAGCAATCGGACACGAAGAGAGCATCATGAAACATGTGACAAACATGTATAAGTATAACATACTTCCTATGCATAGTCATTTTATAGGAAAAAAAATTATCAAGACAAGCAATAACTACCATATGCAAGGAAGAAGAAAGGGACAATATCAATCTCAACATAACGAGAGGTAATTTAGTAACATGAAAGTTTCTACCACAATATCTTCATATCTTATAATAATTACATGTGGGATCATATTCAAATTCAACAATATAACTATCACATAGGATATTATTTTCAAGATCCACATGCATGCAAAGTTGACACTCTTCAAAAATAGTGGGATTATCATCAACTAAAGTCATGACTTCTCCAAACCCACTTTCAATCTTATTGCAACCTTAATATCAATATCATATTCATCATGAGGCTTAAACAAATTTTCAAGATCATAAGAAAAATCATCACCCCAATCATGATCATTGCAACAAGTAGTGGACATAGCAAAACTAGCATCTCCAAGCTTAGAGTTTTGCATATTTTTAGCATGATTGGCATTAATAGAAGTCATAGTGAAACCATTGCAATCATGCTTTTCATTCAAGGAGCCCTCGGTAATCACTTCATAAATTTCTTCATCACAATTTTCAGATTCACGCATCTCAAGCAAAACTTCATAAAGATAGTCAAGTGCACTCAACTCGCTAGCAATTGGTTCAACATAATTGGATCTCTTAAAGAGATTAGAAAGTGGGCGAGGATCCATATTAATAGATTTTCAGCAAGCGAATATGCAAGCATAGCACACAAGCAAAGGAAAGGCAAATGAAAAAGGCAAATATTTTTGTAAATTTTGTTTTTCAGAAGTGGGGGAGAGGAAAACGGGAGGCAAAAGGCAAAAAAAAGTAAATGCAAGAGATGAGTTTGCGATAGTTACTTGGATAAGCTTCACTTAGAATAGTCCCGGGCGCCAGAAATTGACACGTTGAAGGGAGACTATTCTTGACTTGATACTCCCCGGCAACGGCGCCAGAAATTCTTCTTGCTACCTCTTGAGCTCGCGTCGGTTTTTCCCTTGAAGAGGAAAGGGTGATGCAGCATAGTAGCAGTAAGTATTTCCCTCAGTTTGAGAACCAAGGTATCAATCCAGTAGGAGTATCAAGACAAGTCGCCAATGTACCTGTGCAAAAATAGACAAACTTGCACCCAATGCTATAAAGGGGTTGTCAATGCCTTCATGATTAATTGCAAGGTGAGATCTGAAGGTGTAAATTGCAACAAACTGAAAGTGTAGAGCTGAAAATATGATGTGAAGTAGACCCGGGGGCCATAGTGTTCACTAGAGGCTTCTCTCATGATAGCAAGTATTATGGTGGGTGAACGAATTACTGTCGAGCAATTGATAGAACCGCACAAAGGCATGATGATATCTAAGGCAACATCATACATATAGGCATCACGTACGAGACAAGTAGACCGATACTGTCTGCATCTACTACTATTACTCCACACATCGACTGTTATCCAGCATGCATCTAGTGTATTGAGTTCATAACAAACAGAGTAACGCCTTAAGCAAGATGACATGATGTAGAGGGATAAATTCATGCAATAGATATGAACCCCATCTTTTTTCCCTTAATGGCAACAACATGATGCGTGCCTCGCTACCCCTTCTGGCACGGTATGAACCCAAAACCAAGCACTTCTCCCATTACAAGAATTATAGATCAAATTGGCCAAACGAAACCCACAACTCGAAAAGAATTACAAGGATACGAAATCATTCATATAAGAGATCCGAAGAGACTCAAATAATATTCATAGATAATCTGATCATAAATCCACAATTCGTCGGATCTCGACAAACACACCGCAAAAGAAGATTACATCGGATAGATCTCCATGAAGATCATGGAGAACTTTGTATTGAAGATACAAGAGTGCGAAGAAGCCATCTAGCTACTAGCTATGGACCCAAAGATCAATGGTGAACTACTCACGCATCATCGGAGAGGCAATGGTGTTGATGAAGAAGTCCTCCATGTCCGAATCCCCCTCCGACAGGGCACCAGAACATGCCCCACATGTGATCTTGCAGAGACAAAAGCTTGCGGTGGCGGAAAAGTATTTTCGTGGCTCTCTCTCGCAGTTTTGGATTTTTAGAGAATTTATAGGCGGTAGAAGTAGGGCAAAGGAGCCACGGGGGGCCTACAAGCCTGCTATGCGCCCCCCCAGGCCGCGTCTAGGGGGCTTGTGACCTCCCCCGGGGTCCTTTGCCTTGGTTCCCAAGTCCCCTGCTTATTTTCTGTTATGGAGAAAGTCATTCCGCATGTTTTATTCCGTTTGGACTCCGTTTAATATTCTCCTCTGAAAAAGGTCAAAACACCGAAAAAACAGAAACTTGCACTTGGCACTGAGTTAATAGGTTAGTCCCAAAAAGATATAAAATAGCATAATCATGCATACAAAACATCCAAACTTGACAAGATAATAGCATGGAACCATCAAAACTCGCTAGGGGGATCGCAAGTCGGGATGAAGCGGCCGGCGCAAGGAGCGCGATCGATCGGCGATACCTCGCGGGCCGGTGGACGACCGAATCGGCGCGCGCGAGCTCGAGGACCAGGACGCGCGTTTCCGCTTGGACCGTCTCACCCAATCCCGCGCGGTCGAGGAGGAAGGCTCGGCCGGCCCGCCGTGCTTCGGGCCACCATCCTCAAGGAGCCATTCCCCAAAGGCTTCACCATGGCGCACGATGCCCCAAGTACAATGGCTCGACCAAGCTTGAGGATTGGTTGACCGACTACACCACCGTCGTCAGCATTGCCGGCGGCAACAAGCGCGTAGCTGTCCGCTATGCGCACCTCATGCTGCTCAGCTCAGCGTAGAGCTGGCTCAAAAGCCTGTCGGCTGGCAGCATGCACAGCTGGTTGGACTGCAAGGAGGCATTTGTGCCCAACTTCACCGGCACGTACCAGCGCCCTGGTCAGCCTCGGTAGCTCGCCCGGTGCGTACACGGCCCGGCCGAGCCGCTTTGTGACTACGAAACGCGATGGACCGAAATACACAACTCCTGCGAGGGCATTCAGGAAGTGCAGGCAATCCAGTACTTCATTGACGGCTGCCAAGATGGCACCCTCCTCAAGCACAAGCTCATGCGTCAGGAACCCTCCACCCTGGCGCAGCTGATGGTCGTTATCGACCAGTTCGGCGTCGTCGAGTCTTCCATGAAGCTCCCATGCTCGTTGACACGACCAACAAGTGAACCGTGCCCAAGCCGGCTGCCACCCTCGGAGCCGGCCGATCCCAGCCGGATCAGGTAAAACACAAGACCGGCCAGCCGCATGCCCGCCAAGGTAGTCAGCTGGTCGCAGCCGTCGAGGATGGTCGCATGGCAGACGGCCAAGGCCCCAGCCGGCGCCATCGCACCAACGAAGGCAAGCAGCCATGGCACGCCAAATACACCTTTGAAGCCATGCTCGACGGGCCCTGCAAGTTCAACAATGGGGCCAAGCTGTCAGATTTCGGGCTCCGCAAAACCCTAAGGATTCAAACACTGGGGCGTGTACGAAGATCTCTCCCTGCTTGGCCTCACCTAGCCCACTACTCCATGGCAACGACGAAGGACTCACTCGATGGCGAGGGTTGCACAGAACACAACAGTTCACCCAGGTTCAGGTCGCAGCGAAGCGTAAAACCCTACTCTTGCTTTTGGTGTATTGCCTCTCGCGGAGGTGGTGGATGAACTACTACAGTGCTCTCGAGCCTCCGGAGGTCAAGTGGCTAAGTGTATTCCTACGGTTGGAATGAGCTCCCCCTACCAAATGTTCTACCCTTTCTATTTATACAGGAGGCCCGGGTCCTCTTCCCTCATAGCTTCGGTGGGAAGGGATCCCACAGCGGCCAATTTTGAAGGGGAGCAGGGGAACATGCTCCCCTGCCCAAAGGTGATCTTCGCCCGCAAAGTAACTGCCCACGCTGCAGGGACGGGCCCGGGGATGATGTTTGCCCTACTGGCGGGTGGCGGCGGCTTTGTTGCACCAGAAGGGAAACCTTTGGAAGATGCCTTTGGAACCCTAGTACGCTCCCACCTCCTTTGCACAAAAGAGGAAACTGTCTTGCCCTGCCCTGCCATCTACTGCTCGCATGTCCTTCCCTGGCGTCACCATTGTCTCCTGATGCCCGGCGTTGCCTCGAAATATCCGCCGCCCCAGAAGGGTCCTGAGGAGGTACCCTGCAGGTCTTGATGTCACTCTTCCTCGCGAGGCTTGGCCCCTCATGAGGGCCTTCTCCAGGGTTGTGTTGTCCCAATCAATCTTGGGTCGGTGAGGTGGACCGGCCGTGGGCCGCAGGTAGGCAGGTCTGGGTACCCCCATTCCTAGAATGAGGACAGTAGCCCCCGGACCCAAGGCACGCCTGGGTTGGCTTCTTGGCGGAGCCTTGAAGGCGGCCCGAAGCGTCGCTGGCGCTAAACACCTGCTGGCCGGGCCTTTCAAACGGCGAGCCCGTCCTCTTCCGTAGCATATCCTGACCTGCATCTGCGGACCGTCTCCGCCCCCTGTCCATTCGGCCACCGGCTCTTCCTTCTGTCAATCCGGATGCCAGTTCTTCCTTCCTCTGACCCACGCGTGTCATGTCGTCTTTCCCTTGTTCTCTATGTCATGCCTTAGAGAGAGGGGAGATGTGGAGGCTCGTGGGGTCCAACTGTCCCGGCGGCACCCTGGCCCACGCTGGAACGGTCAACGGTGCTGAACCTCGAGGGGTTGAAGAAGGTTCGGCTAGTAGTTGCGGTCGACTCCAATGAGTGGGGGGCCACACAGATCTGGCTAGGCTCATGGCCTCGGAGGGAGAGGGTGTCCCCCATGGTTCCTCTCCATTTGCAAACCCTCCTTTCTGGTGTACTGCCGCCATTCTCGGGTTTCCTCAACACAGTGCTTTCGCATTACCAGATCCATGCGCTCCACCTTGACCCCCGTTCTTTGGTCCTCCTCTCTGCCTTCGCGTTCTTGTGCGAGGCTTTTGTCAGCGTTACTCCTTCTGTGGCATTGCTCCGCCATTTCTTCTCCCTTGAGTTGATCTCTGAGGTGCAGTGTTGTGGGTGTGCGTACTTTAGAACCGTCGATGCAATAGCCCCCGAGGATCCTATACGCTGAGCTCCTCCCCGAAGCGGAAGTGTTCCGGTGGCAATTGGTGCAGGTTGAGGCTGCCGTGGCCGGAGCTCTATTCCTACCTCCGCCGACCCTCGCGATGCCTAACCGGGGGTGGGAGCGCGAATAGCTCGGCGACCCCAGCTAGCAGTGGTCTTGATCCGACTGGGAAAACTGAGGCGCGCGGGGGTGTCGATGGTGATGGTGGTGCGCGAGTTCATATGTCGGCGGATTGCTCCCCTTCAGCGCCACTCCTGCCCCATGTGGGCCTACACAGGGCCCAGTGACTCGATGAGGACACATGTCGTCCCCTTTTCCCCTGATGTCCTGCGTAAGCTGCTTCGCCGGCTGACTAGTGGCAATCCTGACTAGCTCCCCCCGAACGGTCTGCCGTTGTACAGCTTCAAGGCCCCGGAGGCTCTCGCCACGGAGATACTGCTCTTCGATGAATGGGGGCTCCTTCCTGAAGGGGAAAAGCGTTTTCCGGGAGGCCGCGCCCCCCGGGGTTCAGCCCGCGAACACCCTGATTGTGCGGTTACCCCCGTAACCATGGCAGGAGGTGCACAGCCGCCCGTCCCCTCGGCTCTTGCTCCGTGTCAAGCCGGGGTTGGTGGTGGCGATCGATCGACGGTGGAAAGCGCTGCCCCCACTTCCGATCCTCGCTCGAAGGCCGCTGATTCCCCCCGCCAGGGCGCCCCTGTCGATCGGAAGAGGAGGTTGTCCGAGGGCGACCGCCCCCCGGCGCGAGGGGCTCCGGCGAGTAAGAAGTGGATGGCCATTGTCGACTAAGCGCCTGTATTCCCCCTCGTCGTCCTTTATGCTCCTGTCTTCTAAACCCTTGTTCTTTAGGTTCCCTTTCAGCGGCTGGGGAGGCGGATCATCGCCAACTGCTCCGGAGGTCGCCGGGCGTCCCGCGGACTCTTCTCTCGCATTCTGCGACGCCCGGTCTCCCGAGCCTCATGCAGGTGAACCCCCCGCGATCTTCTTCGTTGGAGGCCTTCGGTACTTCGGGGGGATGCCTCTCCCCTCGCCTGTGGCCCCTCCTAGGGCCATGTCACGCCTTCCCCTTGGACCCCTCCAGCATGGCGGTGAGGGGCCTCAGGGGGCGCTCAATGTCGATGAAACGGCCGCACGGGAGCTCCCAGCCCTTGGGCATGGACTCGGGTCGGGTGATCCCTTGCGCGTTTCTCATGTTCGCTGTATGGGAGGCGAGGACCCCTGCAGGCCTTTGGATCCTGTCGCGGGTTCGCCCGCCGCACCATGAAGAGGGACGGACGCACGGGAACAAGCTTCAACGTCTAGGGGCGGGGCTTGCCAGTCATGAAGCCCGCCAGGAAGGTGAGCGCAAGTACCTTGCGTCGAGGTGGCGCCAACTTGATGTCGCCATGAACCTCGAATGTCTGTAGCGGCAGCACGCTCGCGCAGAGGTAGAGGCATCCCTTGCTGTGACGGTAGAAGCCCGCGAGCGCGCCCTCGCCGAGGATCATGAGGCTGATTGTTGGTGCAGGGCCTCCGAGGACCGCCACAACGAGCTTTGCTCCCTCATCACCCGTCTTGAAGAGAAAACTCCGCCGAGGGCCTCCCTGTGTGCCCGCCGGCGGAGTCCTTCGTTGTCAGTCCTCGAGCATCCGCCGACTCGCTGGTGCTTGTAGAGGTGCAGCAGTACTTGGAGCAGGTGCGTCTGGACATGCGGGAGCGCCAGTTGTCACTTGTTGAGGAATCTCTTGCCTCTCGTGAAGCAAACCTTCAGGAGGAGATAGACAAGGGGTGGCGGAGGCTTGACGTTCCCTTCTTCTTGATTACCATGTGAAGTTGAGGCTCCAGGAGTCCCGCTTCCTCAAGCGTCGTGGTTGCCTGCAAAAGGAGGTGAGTGCCCTCCGGAGGAGGCTGGATCAGGAAGCGGAAAGTCGACAGGCCGCGCTGGACTCACAGACCACTGCTGAGGGTAAGCTCTCTAATATATGCAAACAAGTGAAAGGTGCTGCTTCCCTGGTTGGACAGGCTTCTGAAGAGGCAGCCCGCGCTCGCAGCCTTCAACTTGAGCGCTCCAGGATGTTCTGGTCCCTCGAGCGGAGGGCTTCCCGCGCTCTGAGCGACATGTGTGGAGAAGGCGTCTCCGGTCCCCTGATTCCTGACGACTCCGGGTACTTGGGCTTTTTCTACCGCGTCGTGGAGCATATCAAGGCGAGCATCGAGAAGGCCCTTGCGCTTGCGGAGGAGAAGAGCCGTGACCTTTTCGGTCAGGCCGCCTCAGACGTCTTCAGCCACCTCCTTCGCCTCGACACCGACTTTGACTTTGCTTCGGTGCTGGACCCGGTGCCAGAGACGATATGTGTTGCCTTGGCCCAATGGGTCGAGGTGCACGTGGAAGACCTGGTGACAAGGCTTGCTCCAGAGGGTCGCGACATGGGCTCCGATGACGATGCGTCCTTATGATCCACAGCCTCGTCCTCCTCATAGGTTCATGTGTTAAGTTTAACAGCAGCTATGTCAAGTCTGGTCGGTACCTTCTAACGTGTTCTCTAAGGACGAGGTATGCACGACGCTTCCATACTAGTCGCGGCTGCTGCCAACCTATGATGTCGCCATGCTGATGATTTGTCATGTGAGTGTGGGCTCGTTCGTGGTGTCTCCTTCCTGCTTTTGGGGCGGCTTGAGGACCCTTTCGGCACTCTATGTGTGTAGATCCCGGTCTCGCACATTTCCCGTTTGCCGTGTGGTGCAACTCGTTAGCAAGGTTGCTCCCCATGGGGCAAAGCCCCATCGCCCTCTGGGGTCGAGTGGCATTGTGACCGGTGAGGCCCCTGAAGCGTGCTGCTCAAGAGCCCCCTTTGACACTCAGGCCGCTCTACTTTGTCAGGCCCCAGCCCTGCACATTTCCCTGCCGACGCGGAGCTCTCGCTTCACAGGACGAGTCCCCGCAACTACCGGCGTCGACCGGATCTCCTAGGCATTGCCAACAATGGTGAGTGGCATTATGACTGGTAAGGCTCCTGAGGCACAGCCCAGGAGCCCCCTTTCGGGCGCTCGAGCAATTTCGCACTCCGCCCCTTTTTGCGATTGCCTCGGGAGAACCGGAGTCCTCCCGAGGTTCCCGCGAAACACCAATCAGAGAAAAAGGGGGAAAGAGAACACGAGTTCGGCAAAGTGAGAGAACGTAGAAACGAAATCCCCGCCCTTCTTTTCTTTTCAAAACATCAAGTAGAGAAACCTACGAGCCCTCGATAGCTTAGGATACAGCAGAAAGGGAAAGGCCCTAGTGGGCCTGAACTTAAAACGCAATGAAGAAACAAGAAAAAAGCAATGTCCGGCATCCTAGCTATTCACCGCCTCCGTCTCCCCCCAGCGCTGAGCATAGGGCTTCCACTAGGCGTGTGGTGGACCTCTTCCGCGTCCTCGAGGGGACCTCGGCAAATACCACCTCGGCTCGTTATTACGTGAGAGTTTCACGGTAGGGGTGTATATGGGAGGTCGCGAGGACGCTTTGGCCTCGCGAGTGTCTGTAACCCTGAGGCATTAGGCGCCTCATTCCGGAGGTCATTGGGGGACTGTGTTTATTCCTCCGTCTTCTCCACCACGCGTGGTGTGGACCCATTCTGCATCCTAAGGGGTGCCTGGGCGTATAAAGCCTCGGCTCGTTATTACATGAGAGTGTCACGGGATGAAGTAGATTCCAGAAGAATTGAAGGAGGATATAGGGTCGATGCAGAGGTGGCGCCGGGGCTGCGCGGGGGCGGCGCCGAGGTGTTAAGAGTTGATGCATGGCCCAGGGATGCTTTGGGGGCTCCATGCCTCCTGGGCATGCTCCCCGCTCACGGTCCCCGGGCTTATAGCGGCATGGCGTGGCCCGCCTTGAGAGAGCCCTTGGGTGAGGGGGGGCTCCCCACGCCCGCCGGCCGGAAACCTCACCAAGGTGGTGGGTACTGAATCCCCGAGGCGATGCCCCAGCGCGCCTCGCTGGGGGCCCCCGGGTTCCCTGAGTAGTACCCTGGGTCGCGCCCCCAGTCCGGGCAAGCCCAGCTTAAGGGCAGTGACGGGTACCCAAACACCTGCTGGTAACCGAACGAAGCCTGCACCGGTGACATGGGCGCGTATACCACGCTACGTCCCCAAGTGGGTGGCGCGCGCCCTGGGGGCGGGGGCGGGTATACCACCCCAACCCCCAGGTTGGGATCGTCTGGCCCGAGAACATGGGCGTATGTTCCTCCCTCCGTCCCAAGGCTGGGGCCCCACGACTCGGACATGAAGGTGCGTTCACCCTGTGCAAGGCGAGAGGTCCTGGCCCCACACCCAGACGTCTGTCTGGGGCAGTTCCCAACCAGTAGCTGCGCCCCGCGAGTGCACCTGCATTGGGCGTCCTCGCGAAGCCACCCCCTCGGACCACCCCCTCGGCATTGTTCATACTTGTTCGTGCGGGGGCTGTCTGTGGGGTCGCGCTCATGCCTCCTGCTGTAGTGACGGCTAGCGTGGTCTCCTCCGTGGCCCATAGGTGTGCCGATATGGTTGTCGTCGGACCGCCTGAGCCCCCGAGGGTTGGTGTTGTCGAGCCGCCGGTACTCCCTCCCTGCTCTGTAAAGTACGCCAGGGAACGCTGGGGGACGCCATCCCAACGGGTCCGAGCCTTGCACCCCCATCTGCTCCTGTCGGATCTCCAATAGGGGTGAGCCGAGGTGAAGGTTTGGGGTGCACCCGTGCGATCCTTCTGTTGCGAGCCCTGGCATTGCGGGCTGACGAACACTGTTCGTGCAGGAGCGAGGTCGGGCTTCGCCGACGGCGAAGAGCCTGAGGTGGCGCGCGTGACCTCCGACGCGGCGGTGACGTGCAGTATGCTAGCACCTGAGCTCGTACGCCACCAGCAGCGCGACATGCCTGTGTGTCGGATACTGACAAGCCCAGACGAGGGAAGGGGGCAGAAGGATGCGAGGAAGGGCCAGGCGGCGCGGGGACGCTGCATGGTTGGTGAAGACGGCAGCCACGGGCGCCCACCGGAAGCCTGTCCAACATGGACGTCAGCCGTCAAGGCGGCGGGATGCAGCTGGGCGTCATGGCCCGCACGCATCGTTTACGCCACGCGGGCAGCTTGCCTCTCTGCGCAGACCCGTCGTTTCCCCTCCATGAGTGTGGTCGGTTTTTGTGAGCCGAACCTTGTGAGAGACCTCGGCACACCCCCTACCTGGCGCACCAAATGTCAGATTTCGGGCTCCGCAAAACCCTAAAGATTCGAGCACTGGGTGTGTACGAAGATCTCTCCTTGCTCAGTCTCGCCTAGCCCACTACTCGATGGGAACGACGAAGGACTCACTCGATGGCAAGGGTAGCACAGAACACAACAGTTTACCCAGGTCGGGGCTGCAGCGAAACGTAACACCCTACTCCTGCTTTTGGTGGATTGCCTCTCGCGGAGGTGGTGGATGAACTAGTACAGTGCTCTGGAGCCTCTGGAGGCCAAGTGGCTAAGTGTATTGCCCTACGCTTGGAATGAACTCCCTCCAACCAAGTGTTCTACCCTTTCTATTTATAGTGGAGGCCCGGGTCCTCTTCCCTCATAGCTTCGGCGGGAAGGGATCCCACAACAGCCAATTTCAAAGGGGAACAGGGGAACATGCTCCCCTGCCGAAAGGTGGTCTTCACCCGCAAAGTAACTGCCCGCGCTGCTGGGACGGGCCCGGGGATGACGTTTGCCCTACTCGCACGCGACGGCGCCTTCGTTGCACCAGAAGGGAAACGTTTGGATGATGCCTTTGGAACCCTGGTACGCTCCCACCTCCTTTGCACTAAAGGGAAAACTGTCTTGCCCTGCCATCTATTGCTTGCCTGTCCTTTGCTGGCGTCACCCTTGACACCTAATGCCCGGCCTTGCCTCGAAATATCCGCCACCCCGGAAGGGTCCTCAGGAGGTACCCTGCGGGTCTTGATGTCGCTCTTCCTCGCGAGGATTGGCCCCTCTCGAGGGCCTTGTCCAGGGTGTTGTTGTCCCAGTCCATCTTGGGTCGATGAGGTGGACTGGCCCTGGGCCGCAGGTAGGCAGGTGTGAGTACGCCCATTCCCAGAACACCGACACAAGCCGGCAATGCACAATGCTCGGTAGTGCAGCTGGTTCACCAAGATCGGGCGCGGTGAGGCTCTGCCGCTTGAGCCACCTCTGCTGCCTTCCGCTCCGGGGGCTGGCGGGGCCGGCGTTGTGTACCCTCAACAGGATACCATGTACATCATCTTCACCAGCGAGCCTGACGCCAAGCGTAGCAATTGAAGCGCGCGGTCGAGGTTAACGTCGTCGTTCCGCCAGTCCCCCAGTGCATGTACTCGTCAGACATGCCCATCAGCTCGGGTTGCGTGGACCATCCGGCTGTTATACCGACCCCATCATCGCCTTCAGCTCTCACGGTCGTCACCGACATGTAGCCCACCGAGGTGCTCAACTGTGACGAGCTACCGCCGGCTGGCGACAACAACCTCTCTTGCATCATCGACAACCTGTGCGACCGTTTGGAGGTGTTCACTATCACCTTGCATGGCGGAACGTCTAGGTACCGAATCCCGATTCGCGCGGTGATGGACACCCTCCACACCCCCATCCCTCAGGTGGTCGACCCATCGGTCGCCACCCAAGAGATCGACAGCCACCACCAGCAGCTGCTCCACGAGGCGGAAGCGCTGGAGGCTACTCAGCGTGAGTTTGAAGCTACTCGGCGCAAGTTCAACGTCGCCCATGGTTTCACGCTGGCTGCCCCCGGGCCCAGCTAGTTGGAGTGCATGCGGTGCCGAGGAAGTGCAGTCCGCCACGCGTTGGTCGGCGATCGCTTCATTTACGACACTCCACTTTAGAACATGCGAGTCGTGCAGGCTTCCATCGGCGAGCTCGAGGGCCTCGATGGTCCGGCTCATGATGTGTAGCAGGAACGCATCCGCGTCCTCATCGAGGCGGCCAACACGCAGCAGACCGAGTTGTCCCGCGTACCTACTGGCTCCCGCTCAAGGACCCATAGCTGGCCGGCGGGAAACAATCCAGGTATCTTCGCCTCCCAACACCCATCACGGTCGCGGCAGCCAACAGGCGGGCAACCGCGGCCGACGGGACCATAGCCCATCTACTGTTGACAGTCGTGCGCGGGTGCCGACTGGCCAGGGCGACCACAAGTCAGGACAGAGCGGCCGGTGTGAGGAGTGCAGCCGATCAGCGATACCATGCGGGCTGGTGGACGACCGAATCGGCGCGTGCCAGTTCGACGACCAGGACGCCCATTTCTGCGTGGAGCATCTCGCCTAATCCCGCCCGGTCGAGGAGGAAGGCATAGCCAGCCCACTATGCTTCGGGTTGCGCATCCTCAAGGAGTCGTTCCCTAAAGGCTTCACCTTGGCGCGCGACACCCCCAACTACAATGGCTCGACCAAGCCTGAGGATGGTTGACCAACTATACCACCGCCGACGGCATTGCCAGCGGCCAAAAGTGTGTAGCCGTCCGCTATGTGCACCTCATGCTGCTCAGTTTGGCTCGGAGCTGGCTAAACAGCCTGTCGACTCGCAGCATGAACGACTGGCTGGATTTCCAGGAGGCGTTCGTGCGCAACTTCACCGGCACGTACAAGCACTTTGGTCGGCCCTGGTAGCTCACCCTGTGCGTACAAGGCTGGCCAAGCCGCTGCGCGACTACCTCACGCGATGGACCGAGCTACGCAACTCCTGTGAGGGCGTTCGTGATGTGCACGTGATCGAGTACTTCATTGACGGTTGCCGAGACGGCACCCTCCTCAAGCACAAGCTCACGCGCTGGGAACCCTCCACCCTCACGAAGCTGATGGCCGTTGTCGACCAGTACGCCATGGCCAAGTCTTCCATGAAGCTGCATGCTCGTCGACATGTCCGGCAAGCCAACCGTGCCCAAGCCGGCTGCCACCCTGGCAACCGGCTGACCCCAGCCGGATGAGGGCAAATGCAAGATCGACCAGCCGAACGCCCGCCAGGGTAGCTGGCAGGTCGCAGTCGTCGAGGACGGCCGCATGGAAGACGGGCAAGGCCCGAGCCGACGCCAGCGCACCAACGAAGACAAGCAGTCGGACAAATACGCCTTCGAAGCCATGCTCGATGGGCCCTGCATGTTCCATAGCGAGGCCAAGCCGGCAATGCACACTGTTCGGCTGTGCAGCTAGTACACCAAGATCGCACGTGGTGAGGCTCTGCCGCTTGCACCGCTGCCACCTCCACCGCCTTCCGCTCCGGGAGCCGGCGGGGCCGACGACGTGTACCCTCAACAGGATGCCATCTATGTCATCTTCACCAGCGAGCCTGACGCCAAGCACAGCAAGCGCAAGTGCACGAAGGAGGTCTACGTTGTCGTTCCGCCAGTCCCCAGCACATGCACTCGTCGGACAGGCCCATCACCTGGGGCCGCGAGGACCATCCGGTTGTGATGCCGACCCCCGGCGGCTACGTGCTGGTGTTGGATCCCACCTTCGTCTCCTGACGGAGCACGTGCCGCTTCCGGCTGGTGCTCATCGATGGTGGTAACATCATCAACATTATCTACCATGACACCATGGAGAAGCTCGGAATTCTGGAGTCCGAGCTCGAGCCAACTGAGACGGTGTTCCACGGCATCGTCCCGGGTCAATACTGCTTGCCGATCTGTAGGGTCCAGCTGGACGTGTTGTTTGGCGCCCAGGTGAACTTTCGCCGCGAGCCGATCTGGTTTGAGGTCTTCAACCTCACCAGCTCCTACCAGGCCATCTTCGGCCGGCTGGCCCTAGCCAAGTTCATGGCGGTCCCGCATTATGCCTATCTAAAGATGAAGCTGCCAGGCCCACATGGTATCATCACCATAGCGGGGAATTACAAGAAGTCGCCCGAGTGCACTCAGGCCAGCTCCAAGCTGTCCGAGTCTCTCGTCATCATCGAGGAGAGGCCACAGATGGATTGGCTCGTGGCCCTCGCTCGCGAGCTGGCCGCCATGCCCGAGCCCAAGCTGAAGCAGCCAACTGCGGAGGCTCAGTTCCAGCCGGCTACCGGTAAGGACAGCAAGAGGGTCCCTCTGGACCCGGCTGACCCCACCGCGGCAAGTACCATACCTTCTCCTCGTTGATGGCCTAACCATAGCCGGCTATAAACCACAATGTGGCTATCTGGCCGGTAGGTGCACAAGCAAAGGGAGGCGGGGCATATGGGAAATATCAACAAAGGGTGGTACAGTTCCAGCCGCACTGTGAAGATGGTTCAACAGTCTAGCTTGCGAAAAGTCTAAAGTACCAATGCCCCGCCTCTGCAGCCCATCCTTTGCTCGGCCACAATCCGCTAGCCGGCTGGCCGACATGAACAAAGGCAAAGGAGCAGGGCACATGGGAAAACAAAGATTCAGAGCATGAAAGTTAACCGAACAAAAGGACACACGACAATATGTTAAATTAAAAGTACAGTGCATAGATAATAAGATAAGGGCACACGGCCTAGAGTACTTTACAATACACCCCGAGTCGGTGGACTTGTTCAGAACAACCTCACATGTTAAATAAAAATAGGAAAGATAAATGACCGGCTATGGCAGTGTTGCCTCCCCATCTCAGTCCACATGGACGTCTAGCTCATCTAGGGAGCCGAGGCTCTTCCTTGCTGGCCTCCACCATGGCAACCGGTGGCGCTCCTCTGCCGCCAGCTGGCGGTGCCTCCGGGTCGCCAGCCAGCGGCACCTCAGTGGCCACGGCAGGCGGCTACTCCCCTTGGACGGAGGACTCGGCTGCACCATCGGCAGCCGTCTTGGCATCTCTCTCGTCGCCCTCGGGCTCCTCCAAGCTGGAAGCCACCTCTTCCTCGCCGTCGATAATGGGAACGTCGTAGTCGTCCTATGGGACGGGCACACCGTTCTCACCCAGCTCGGGGGAGTACATGTGCAGCGCCGCGTAGCTGGCGAGCTCGTGGGCTCAGAACCCGATCTCCTCCTCATGCCGCGCCAGGTCTACCTGCGACGCCACCCTCAAGGTTCTTAGCCGATCCAAGTTGACGCCGGTGTACCAAGAGAGGGCAAAGGTCAAGGCGACCTGGCGCCAGCCCGGGAAGCCGATGCCCTCCTAGCGTCAAACTAGTCAGCAGCGTGCCCCAGCCACGTCGTGACCCGGTCCTCAGGAACACCCTCAACACATTCTGGCCAAAGGGCCTGAACGATGCCCCGGCCTGCCTTCAGCAGTAGGTCCCAGAGGGCCTGAAGATGGACCACCCGGGCCTCCCATGCATGCGCTGCCTCCATCGCTGACCAGTCAACGCCCTCACCCTGCTCGACGCCGGCTCGGTGCTGCTCTTCCCGTTATGCCATCACAGCGCGCTCCGCCCATGCCTGCGTCTCTAGGAAGCAAGCTGGCCCACAGAAAGAAAGTAAGAAGCAAGGAGGAAGTCGGCCAAACGCGACGGGCAAACATGGTGATGCCTACCGACGAAGACATCGTTCACCCCGCGAAGAAGACCGAGTGCGCTGGCCGCCTCTAGGTCGGCTCCCCTCTTGAGCTCCTTGGCGAGGGGCACCTCCTCCCAAGCCGAGCATCTCGTCCCAGAGGGTCGCCGCCGTCCCGTCGCTTGAGGTCGCCGCCTGCTGCGCCACCTCCTTCACCGCCTCAGGCGCCTGCAGCGTGCTGCTGGGCCGCTTCACTTCCACCTTCAACTGCGTCGTTGTCGCCTGCTCGGCGCTTCGACCCGTCTGCAGTCGGTCACGCTCCCCCGGCGACCTCGTCGCACTTACCCCGGACATGGGCAAGCATCTAGTGCAACTTCTCCACCTCAGCCTTGGGAATGGCCGCTCCTACGAGAAAAAGTTAGCAGTCAGCTAGACTAAAACAACACCAAGCAATAAGATTTGTCCCATCTACTGCAACGCCGCGCAGCCGTCCCGAATCTCGGGGACTACACCCAGTCGGTGCACTCACGCGCACCCACCAACAGAAAGAGGAAGAGAATTACCTTTGGACGCCTCTAGCTCGGCCGTCCGAGCCGTAAGGTCCGTGCGGACCTTGTGATAGCAGTTATTGGCGTAGCGGCCGACGTCTACCGCGTCCCGAAAGATCGGCTCGAACTGCGCTTGCTCGGCTTGAAAAGCAAGGAAAGGAAAAGTTAAGATTTGGCTCGGCTGCCACAAAGCCGCACAGCCGGCCCGAATCTCGGGGACTAGACCCAGTGGGTGCGCTGGCGCGCACCCACCACGGAACAAGCAGAAGAAAAAACTTAAGCGAGAAGCTTACCTCGAGCGCATTCTCCACGGTCTTGAGGTTGGTAACCACTAACCGGGCGAAGGTTACCACATTGCTCTTGTAGCGCGCCATCACGACCGACGCTTGCGGCATCGACACGACCTGTCCAGGGGCAACGGGGCCGTCCCGGACATGGTCAGGGCGCTTTGCAGTTGCTCCCACATGGTCGTCGCCTGAGAAAGCGAACGGGGCTGGCTGCCGCTGCCACAACCCGCAGCCGGCGCAGCCGGAGTCGCCTACGTCGCCGAAGCAATGATGGCTCGGCCCCCATATGTGGGGACCCCGACTTATGAGTCGAGACCGCCGAGTGAACGTGCTCAGTAATCCTAGAGATGTATGCTCACCGAACACATAGATACTGAATAATAAGAGTCTTACATCCAAGTACTGAATTATTACATCACATGACCGAATGGTCAAGTTCACAAGGTAGCCTAAAAGGCCAAATCACACTGATACAACTAGTAGCGGAATTCATAGGCTAAGCGGGTGCCCATGCCATCAGCCTACACCAACAGGCATTCTGACTGGGAAGCATTCTAGTTCGCAGGGGCGTCTCCGAAGACGTACTCATGTCCAAACTCCTTCCATGTTTGGTCAATAATATAACCAGTGGCAAGCCAATGACTACTTTTGAATGTACTCGCAAACAGCCCATGATATGAACAATGCGGGTGAAGGATAACAATAACATGCTTGTTTGGTGGATATCTCTTGGTGGTAATAAACATGATCACACGTGTGCATCGTAAGTTAAGAACTACTTTTGAAGAACTGGTTACAGATATCAATATATCTGCCGAGGGCTGAACCACATGGGTTCACCCTATATGCCAAGTCACCAAACTTGATCATATCGTTACTTTCATAATAACTCCTTTTTATCACAATTCACACACACTTGGTTTATGCGGAAACAACTGGACGTAGTTTAAGCAGGATTACCCAACTATCCTTGACCGCGGACACGGCTATTCGAATAGTTCTATACTCTCCAAAGGTAGTATGCAGGACCCACGAGATCCGGGAAACTTTCGTGTCATCCACGAGTCGCGGTATATAACATACCCGAGGTAAGTACCCGATCAATGCCTTTCCCCTAATGATACTAGACAAGAGGTCCACTCGATTGGTACCCAGCCCACATGTTGTACGTCTTATGAGCACCAACTCTGGACAGTCTCAACCATGTGGGGACCAACGGTGTGCCTGGAACACGTAAAAATGGCATAGTCACCCTACTTGGCACGACCCTATCACGAGAGTGACCACACATCACTCCCGCCACTAGTAATGTGGCTCTTTGCTAGCACCGACCAGAGTAATCGACACAGCCCCGTCCCATAAGGGGTAACATGGTCGTACATATAAGGTTGGGACGGTCGACACATCATAAATCAATTCCCATTTCCGAAACCATACTCACACAAATACCCGGTGCACCACTTCACCAAAAGTGGCCATCTGACTCATCATCACCCTCGGGCATTAGTGGCACCCGACGGGGTTTTCGTAAACCTTTGATTTATACCATCAACATGCCCATGCTAATATTATTCTAACTTTACTTGACAACATGATATTAGCATGACCCTCATAGGTGGTAGGATCAAGCTCAATGCATGTGCTCCATAGGAGCCATCGGTAACATCACTTTTATGATTTACCGGGACTTATGATCATATGCAACGGAAATACTTGCGATACTAACATGCAATATATCATATGCTCAATCATGGTCAAAGGGTCGCTTGCCCTGGTCAGCTAGGTATACGGGGTCTTCGAGGTCTTCCGCTCTGATTCCCTCGTCACACGAATTTTCTATCATCGTCAAAAGATAAAATAAGAAATAGCTCACTCCAAAGCAGATCACGAAGTCATTTTAAAAATGTTGGTTATTTCTGATAAATCTAGGTTGTTATTTTCAAAATATTTTCCTCTCATTCCAATGAAGGAATATGTTTAAAATCAACTAAACAGAAGCAAAACTATTCCAATTTAATCCTTTTTATTATTATAAAACAGAATAGTTTCTCCAAAAATTCAACCAATGGTTTTATTAAATAATACATATTTTTATAAGAATAACAGTGGAAATTTTATATTTTTACACTCGTTAAGTCTTTTCATAAAAATCTTTGAAATCTAGTTTTTTAAATAAAGTAAAAGGGCTACAGCCCCTGGCCTGGCTCGGCCTGGGACTGGGCCGGCCCAAAGGTCAGCCAGCTAGCATGCCCAGGCGCGTGCGTCGTCAGGTTTGAACTTGACGCGCGGGCTCGTGTGGTTAGCGGCTGCAGGTAGTAAGGGAGAGAGAGATGGGCCACCGACAGGTGGGGCACACTTGTCGGGGTAGCCTCCTACCTCCGGCCAAAGAGGAGGAGGAGCATGCCGGCGTGGCTACCGACGACCTCGGGCCCTAACTATGACGGAAATGGTTTCGGCTCGTTGTCGCCTACCTGCTGGTGGTCGGAACAACGACGGAGAGGCTCAGATTAACCGGCGACGAGGAGGCCGCGGCGGAGGAATTTCGGGCAAAGGTCGAGGGGGTAGCTAGGGGCACGGATTAGCTTGGGAAAGTTGGGGGAAATCTCCCTGAGGTCAAGGGGAGTGGTTTGGTGGGCACAGGGACGCAGGAACCGTCGTGTAGCCGGAGATTGACCCAAGCTCCTAGGCGGAGGGGCCTCGGTCGATATCGAGCACCAGGGCTCTGCTGGCTTGCTGAGGTGGTTAGGGAGGTGCTAGAGGTCGCTGCAATGATGTCTGAAGGGTGCTGAAGCGAGGGGAAGGGCTATTTATAGGCCCGCGATGGTGAGCCGACTCGGGAGCACCGATGACTCACCATGGCGCGCATGAGGGTGCAGAGAGGAGCCGGGGTTGAAACCACGGTCATAGGACGTGGTTTTGGACTACGAAGGCTCACTTCAAGGAAGGGAGAGTGAGGAGAGACGACATTCATGGCCGCGCAACCCTGGCCGGTTCTAGTGTGCACGGGCACGCGTCACACCAGCTCTTAGCGCGGGAGAGGAGGGGCCCTGATGGTCGCCTGATGCACAGGAGTTGTCGGGGAAGAAGTTGGTCACCTCGGGGGAGGCTGGAATTAGTCGACGGCGTGGCCCCCACCTTGGAGCTCTCTGTAGCGCGCCCATAGCGCAATTTTCGCATGCCACGGCATGTTGGTGCGCTGTGAGGTGCTTTGGATGTGTCTAGCATGTCCTGGGCACTGTCTAGGAGATGCCTAGCTATTGGAGACCCGTGGGAGCTTTGGCTGGTCAAGGGAGACAAGAGAAACAGGTGCTGTCAGCTTTGACCTGAAGCTTAGAATGGAGATTTTAGCATTTCTACTTTGAACCAGGGAGGGGCCAGTTGAGTGGGGCTCGGCATTGATAATGGCCACCTGATCTGAGAGTTTGGGGCAAAGGGATTGGGTTTAGCTATGGTTAGACGCGCTTTTACCCATCTCTCAGAAGGTGCTCCACAGTGGTTTGGGGTGGTTGCACCCCACCACTGGTTCCGCAACTTAACAGGATTGGTTTTGGTGCTAAAACATGTGGTTTTACCAAGTTTGAGCTCCATTGGACAAGTTTAGCTTTGTAAACTTGAAAACTTCACCATTTGACCAGATCTGTTCCTTCCAAAGAGAGTGTGGGCAAACTAAGTCCCACAAATCCCATTTTTTGTGTGGAACCCTCATTTGAGGTATTAGGCACTCCTCCAAAGTTTCAACATCATTGGACAAACTTTGCTATGTAGAGTTGCTCTAACTTCAATCTGGACACAAGGGGTTTTGCAGTTATTGGGGGTCCTTAATCACCTTGGATCAAGGTGAAACTTTATGTGGACACCAAATATGGCTTAGGGATACCACTGGAAATTTTCTAGGAATTTATTAAGAATATATCCTTTGGAAATATTTCAAAAGGTCAAAACGGACAGAAATGGTTTTCAGGGTTTTACTCAAATAATAATAATATAAATAGGGGTTAAAAATCTTATGTATGTAAAATATATGTCCTTCTCATCATCTCCAAATTTAATCAGATTTTTCTAAGGCAGAAAAGTATTTTTCCATATAGGAATACCATTTCTGGCCTCGGAAATGGACATGCAAATAAATTAGGAAAATAATTCATAAACTAATTATTTTGTGGTTTTGGACTACCAAAATAGTACTAGAATCAAATCACCAACTTTGGGTAAGAACACTCCTTGTCATCAAGGGTATGTAGTGCAACTCAAAGCAGGGTTTTACTTTAACCAGAAACAAGATAAGAGTTTCGAAAATAATTTGATCTTGGGAAATGTGGTTCTTAATCACATGATCAAGCATACAAGCATACAATGATAATCATGGCACTCGCAACATTAGTTTTGAAAAAGTTTGTATGAACTCAAATTTTTTGCATTACAGAGAAAGATGGAAGTGAAAACAGGGTTTGACAGACCTATCCCCCTTACCAGAATCTTGTCCCCAAGATTGCTAAGCTAGGTGCTAAAAAGGTATGGAAACTCAAATCGGAGATAGTCTTCACGTTCCCATGTTGCTTCTGCTTCGGTGTGGTTGCTCCACTAAACCCTGAAATATTTGATGGTTCGGCTTCTGGTTCAACTATCTGCTTCTCGCGGTAGGTGAGGTCTGGCTGAAGGTCTATGGCCTGATGGTCAATGTCCTTGTAAAGATCGGAGCCGTTTGGCGCTTGAAGACACTTCCGAAGTTGTGTCGTGTGGAAGACAGTGTGCACACCCAAAAGTTCCGGAGGTAAATCCAACTGGTAAGCAACTTCTCCACGCCTTGTCGTGACCTTAAAAGGTCCAATGAACGTTGGAGCAAGTTTCCCTTTAACAAGGAAACACTTGGTTCCCTTGAGAGGTGTGACACGGAGGTATACCAGGTCTTCAAGGTTAAATTCCAATTCTCTACGGTGAGTATCCGCATAGCTATTTTGTCGTGACTTGGCTGCTTTTAGGTTCTCTCGGACAAGCTGCACCTTCTCTTCTGCCTTGTGCAAAACTTCCGGCCGGAAAATCAACCCTTCTCCGGTTCTGGACCAGTTGAGCGGGGTGCGTCACTTTCGTCCGTACAGCACTTCAAATGGGGCCATCTGGAGACTGGACTAGTAGTTGTTGTTGTATGAGAACTCAGCGAACAACAGACAGTCTTCCCATTTGGCACCATGTGCCAAGACACAAACGTGGAGCATATCTTCGAGTATCTCGTTTACTCTCTTCGTCTGTCCGCCCATTTGCGGGTGGAAAGTGGTGCTGAAAGAGAGCTTGGTTCCGAGGGCTTCTTGGAACTGCTTCCAAAATCTTGAGGTGAACTGCATGCCTCGGTCAGATACAATCTCCTTAGGAACTCTGTGAAGGCTCACAATACGGTCAATATAGAGACTAGCCAACTTGTTTCCATCATAAGTGGTGTTGACTGGAATGAAATGGGCCACCTTGTTCAGATGGTCGACAATGACCCATATGGAGTCATGGCCTCTGTTAGACCTTGGTAAGCCGGTAACGAAGTCCATGCCTACCTTGTCCCACTTCCATTCTGGCACTTGAAGTGGTTGTAGCAGTCCAGCAGGTCGCTGATGCTCAGCCTTGACTCGCTGGCATATGTCGCACTTGGCAACATAAGACGCTATTTCCCTTTTCATGCCATCCCACCAGAATCTTTCTCGGAGATCTTGATACATCTTGGTACCACCGGGGTGAATAGAGTAGGGTGTATCATGTCCTTCCTGCAGGATCAAATCCTTGAGTTCCACCTTGTTGGGTACGCATAATCGTTTCCCAAACCATGCTAGTCCTTTTTCATCCACTGATGATTATGGGGCCTTGCCTTCATGGATCTTCTTCTTGATGCCTTCAATGCTCATGTGCCCGTTCCGGGCCTCCTTGATATCATCATCTAGCATTGGTTTGACTTTGAGGTTAGCTAGGAATCCTGATTCCACTAAATCCAACCCGGAGTTCTCCATTTCTTCATATAAGGCGGGTTGCCTTTCCTTGAGCAGGACGTTCAAGGTGTTGGTCTTTCGGCTTAAGGCATCAGCCACTACATTGGCCTTACCGTGGTGATATTGAATGCTGAGGTCGTAATCTTTGATTAACTCCAACCATCTTCATTTCCTCATATTCAATTCCCTTTGGGTGAAGATATACTTTAGACTTTTGTGGTCGGTGTATATTTAACATCGCTTCCCGAGAAGGTAATGTCGCCATGTCTTTAAAGCATGCACCACGAATGCTAACTCGAGGTCGTGGGTGGAATAATTCTCCTCATGCGGGCGCAGTTGTCGTGACATATACACCACAACTCTGTCGTCCTGCAATAGAACTCCATCGACCCCGGTTATGGAGGCATGACAAAATATCACAAACTCCTTGCTGATATCTGGAGTGGCCAATACTGGGGCGGTATTTAATCTCTTTTTCAACTCTTGGAAGCTTGCTTCACACTCCGACGTCCATTTGAACTTCTTGCCCTTCTTCAAGAGTTGAGTCATGGGTCCAGCGATGCGGGAGAATCCTTCTAAAAACTTGGGATAATATCCCGCGAGTCCGAGGAAGCTCCTGACTTCTTTCACATCAATTGGTGACTCCCAGTTGGTTACCGTAGTAATCTTGCAGGGATCAACTGCCAATCCACTTGCTGAATTTGGCATAGAGTTGGTGCTCTCGAAGCTTTTCCAATACTGACTTCAAGTGTTGCTCATGCTCTTCTTTAGACTTGGAAAATATTAATATGTCATTAATAAATACGACGACAAACTTGTCCAGGTACTCCATGAAGAACTTGTTCATGAGGTACATGAAGTAAGCTAGGGCATTAGTCAACCAAAAGGCATGACAGTGCATTCGTACACACCGTACTGGGTTAAAAGTGCATGATATGCCCCTAATCATCTTTTGGTGTTAATGACAACACATACATAGGAAACTAATCCTATTTGTTGAGTGTGTAGTAGATTGAGAATTATGTGCCAAAGGTTGTCTGAAAAGATTGGGGAGTTATATTTCGAGAAGGCTCGGGATTAAGAAGAGATGATGTAGATTAGCCTTTTGAGTTTACTGATATTGAGTATAGGGATCCCGCACTATTAAGAGGGGATCACAGGTTTTGCGATGAACTTGCTCATACTACATCTTTACTATCATACCAAACACAACACAATCTCCACTCTGTTCTCAATTCAAAACAAGTCTATTGCCTCGGACATTTGGCTCCTCCGGACGTCCGAGGGCCGGACGACCGGCAGGCTTCGGAAATCCGCAGCCCGTCACCAGAAGTTTGTAAGGCATATAACTCGGAAATCCGGCTCCCTCCGGACATCCGAGGGCCGGACGTCCGGCCAAGCCCCGGAAATCCGGAAGCCTGCACCAGTAGAATTTGTGTTCTATAACTCGGAAATCCGGCTCCCTCCGGACGTCCGAGCGCCGGACGTCCGACCCCCATCGGAAATCCAAAAAACTACCACCAGTAGAAGTTGAGCTGTATAACACGGATTTCCGGTCTACTCCGGACGTCCGGACACTCATAAATTCAATAATAGGTTCAGTCGTATCTACAGGCCTCGGACGACCGACCCCTCTCGGACGTCCGGTCACTGATAAATTCAAAAGAGTTCCAGTCGTGCCCACAGGCCTCGGACGACCGACCCCTGTCGGACGTCCGGTCCCTCGCGGACGCCCGGACTTCCGGCAACTGTCGGACGTCCGGACCCTGTGTGACTTAAGCACCTCCAACGGCAGGATTTCACTCCACACTATATATACTCTTCTCCCACCTCCTGAAAGGGTGTTTAACACAGCTAGAATACACCCAAGAACACCTTTCCTCTCACTCACTCTTGTCTACACCAAATCCTAGATCCCAAGAGCATTTGTGAGTCCTTTTGAGTGTTGTTCCAATCAAAATATAGATCGTCTCCCTCTCCTCCTTCCCACCAAAGTGATTTGTGATTTGAGCAAGTTTTGAGCAATCCCCGTGATCTTGTTACTCTTGGAGGTTGGAGACTCCTAGGCGGTAGGAGTCTTTGGAGAGGAATCAAACCATTGTGATATCCCCCGGAAAGTTTGTGAAGGTTTGGAAGCCACCTCAAGGATTACCACTAGTGGTTGAGAAACGCCTTCGTGGAGTTATCTCAAAGGGAGAATAGAGTGAGCCTTCGTGGCGTTGGTGTGCCTTCGTGGTAACATCCGCCCCTCTAACGGTGACGTAGCTTCCCTCCAATGAAGTGAACATCGGGATACATCCTTGTCTCTCTCGGAGTTTCGGTTATTCCTAACCCTAACACTCTACTTGTGTTAATCCTTATTACATACTTGTATTTGATTATTGTTTACCGCTTGTCTTACTTCACTCCAAATAGCTTACTCATTGTCAGAGCAATTATTAGGCTTACACTCATATTCCGCACTTAAGCCTAAAATTGCTAAGTAATTATTAAAATTTGGATTTGTACCTATTCACCACCCCCCTCTAGGTCCATCTCGATCCTTTTCAATTGGTATCAGAGCCTCGTGCTCTATTTGTGTGGCTTAACCGCCCTAGAGCGAGATGGACGTGGATCCAGCTACGGTAGCTCCAGTGCAGAGGGACAGGACTTCCTCGGATGTCAAGTCTTTCACCTCTGAGGACCTGGAACGGGCCCTTGCCAAGCAAAAAGAGGAGCATGATGCTTCTCTTGAGGCCATGATTCAAATGAGACTAGCATCACTAACCATAGGGACAACCACGTCCCCGAGGGCCTCAGGGCCCCACGTGCACGGTACTTCATTTGGCCAACCACCTCCGGAGAGGAACCAAACCAGTGTTCCATGGCTTTATGCCAGATCTCAAATTGAGAAACCTAAGTACAATCCTGGAGGAAAACCTCCCTTGCTTGATGACAATTCCGATTTTGCTTTGTGGAGAGTTGGTATGCAGGATCATCTTAGGTACGCCAATGATGAGATGCTGGACATCCTCGAGCATGGGTACAATCCTATAGATCCAAGATGCCTCACGCCCAGAGAAACTTATGACAAGCATCTCAATGACACTGCGATCATGTGCATAGGAAAAGGAATGAATGACAAGCAACGAAGACCATACATTCACATCACATGTGCCAAGGAATTGTGGGACAACATCGTAAGGACCAAGACCGGTACCTCCACTCTTCGGCTTGCTCAATATGAAATTGCCAAGGGGAAATTACAGAATTTCTGTATGGAAAAGGGTGAATCTCCCAAGAAACTACTAGAACGACTCATGACTCTCGCCGCAGACATTGAGTCATGTGACTGTGACAAGACGCAAGATGGCTTCAATCTGACCAAGAGATTTCTTGTGGACAAGTTACTTCACGCTCTTGCTCCGTATCATCATCAAAGGGTATGGGACATGAGGCAGCATCATGGGTTCAAAGAAATGACTCCGGATGACATCATATCCACCTTCCAATTATTTGAAGAGTCAAAGGCAAATACAACAAAGCACCTAGCCATGCATGGCCCTTCAACATCAAAGATCAATCTTGCTTTGAAAGCCAAGCATGAGTATGACGAAGAAGAAAGTGAAGAAGAAGAGGGTGATGATGACTGCGAAGATGGTATTGATGTTGACTCTGATGAAAGCCCATCTTATGAGGACATTGCTCTCTTTGTAAAGAAGTTCAGTCCAGGAAAGTTCAAGGGTAGATTCCCAAAGAAGAAGGTAAGGAAATGCTATAACTGTGAGGAAACCAACCACTTCTCCAATGACTGCCCTTATGAGAAGAGAGAAGACAAACCAAGGTTTCCAAAGACCTTTGTAAAGAAGAAGTTGCCAAACCCTATGAACTCCAAGTTCAAGAGGACTAATGGAAGAGCAATGGTTGCACAAGAAGAATCAGATCCAGAAGATGTTGGTGGAGTTGCCGGAGTAGCTCAAGATACACAAAGCACCTTGAGGCTAGTCAACAAAAGTGGTGATGTTGTTCACTACAACTATATGAAGGACTACAAGGGAAATGCTCACAAGTGTTTGATGGCAAAGACTGCCATGGGAGATGAGGAAGACCAAAGTTCCCATGATAAGGTTAAGGTAACTCCACGGTTAAACTCTTTCAGTCTAGTTTCCACTCCTTATGATGAGTATCTTGATGCGGAAGATCACTATGAGGATAATGACTTAGATCATCCCATGTTTGCAAAAATAAACAAATTTATGTGCTCTCTTAAAGGAAAGAAGCTCACTATGTTTCGCATACTTATGGAAATGGTGAGTAAGCACACCAATACCATCAAGGAACTTGAAACCCTCGTCACTGAGGAGAAGGAGAGAAATGAACTCCTTGAGCAGAAAGTCCTGTATGAGGAAGCACAAAATGATGCACTATGTTCAAAAGTAGGTGAAAACCTTGATAAACATGCTAATGATCTTGCCTCCTTGAAAAAGGCTGAATATGTGTGCAAAGAATTACTAAATGATAAAGACCGACTTGTGAACTCTCATGCTTCCCTTTCTAAGGACTGTGAGCGTCTATCCTTGTCTCTCAAAGACAAGGAAGAGAAACTTACTGTTCTTACAAAGAGCTTTGAGGCACTTAAGGTCACTTATCTTGACACTCTAGCTAAGGCCTACTCCTCACCTATTATCAATGTTGATACCTGCACTACTAACTCTAGTAGTGAACTGACGTCTATCCTAGAGGAAAACTGTTCGTTAAAGGCACAGCTAGACAGAGGTCTCATGACATGTGCACAAGGACAAAAGACTCTTAATGAGATCTTAAGTCGATACAATGGAGGTTTCGCCAAGGAAGGGCTTGGGTTCAACCCAAGCACTGCCAAGAACAGTGCATCTCCTCTCAAGTGTACCACTCCACTTAAAGAAATATTTGTACGAGAGGGACACACGGAGAAAGGTAAGGTTGTGAGTGGATCGGCCACTAGGGCTTCGTCTACTCACAACAAGACAACCGAATTCATGCCTCCATCCTATGTACTCCGCAAATCAAAGGCAGGAGAGGTCTATGCTAAATCCGTTGGTCCCTGTAATGCATTTCGATTCTATGCTATTTGGGTCCCTAAGACTCTTGTAACTAATGTGAAAGGCCCCATGACAAAATGGGTACCTCAAACCAAGTCTTAATTCGTTACAGGTTGTTTTCTCCGAAGGAGCCAAATGGGTGATCGACAGTGGATGCACCAATCATATGACCGGAGATAGTAACTTGCTCTATGATTTCATGCAAGCCATTCGACCATACATGAGCATTGTATTTGGTGGAGGGTCGAAAGGGCAGGTAATTGGGTTGGGCAAGGTGCCAATCACTAATGACATGTCTATTGCAAATGTCATGCTTGTCCAATCTCTTCAATATCATTTACTTTCAGTTCGCCAATTGGCTTCCGTCGGTTATGACACATTATTTGGACTAACGGATGTGAAAGTCTTTAAGAGAGACACTCTTGAAGTGGCCTTTGTTGGAGAGTTGGATGGCAAACTTTACACGGTTGATTTCTCGAAAGAGAGCACTTTCCATACAACTTGTCTAATGGCCAAGGCCGACATGGGATGGCTGTGGCATCGCCGGCTCACCCATGTTGGCATGAAAAATCTTCAAAATCTCTTAAACGGAAATCACATCCTTGGACTAACAAATGTATCTTTTAAGAAAGATCGTGTGTGCAGTGCATGCATAGCTGGGAAACAACATCAATCAAGACATCCACCCAAGAACATTGTATCCACTTCGAGGCCGTTAGAGCTCATTCATGTGGATCTGTTTGGGCCTCCTTCATGGGAAAGTCTTGGAGGGAAAAAGTATGGCCTAGTCATTGTTGATGATTACTCAAGATATATATGGGTGTTCTTTCTCAAGTCCAAGGACAAGACGAAGATCACTTTCATTGACTTTGCCAAACAAGCCCAGCGGAAGTTTGACAAGGACATCAAGGCAGTAAGAAGTGATAATGGCTCTGAGTTCAAGAACTACACCCTAGAAGAATTTCTTAGTGATGAGGGAATTGAACATCAGTACTCCGCACCTTACACCCCTCAACAAAATGGTGTGGCAGAGAGGAAGAACCGGACACTTGTGGAAATGGCAAGGTCCATGTTAGAAGAATACAAGTCACCACATAGTTTTTGGCTGAGGCCGTCAACACAGCATGTCATGCATCAAACCGGCTCTTTCTCCGATCAATATTGGAAAAGACTCCATATGAGGTCCTAACTGGGAACAAGCCCAATGTTAAGTACTTTCGTGTGTTTGGATGCAAATGTTTCATCCTCAACAAATGGGAGCAGTTAGGAAAATTTCAATCCAAAACAACTGAAGGGATTTTTGTTGGCTATGGGTCAAACTCTCACGCCTACACAGTCTACAACAAATCCGCTGGATGTGTTATAGAAACCTGTGACGTGAAGTTTGATGAATTTAACCGCTCCCATGGGGAGCAAGTTGATCTAGATGATGCAGGTGAAGAAGACTCCCCACAAGTTATCTTAAACATGGGTGTAGGTGCACTTCTTCCCATGGAACAAAGACCCCATGATGATGATGAAGATGATGAGAATATCTCTCATCCTCAAGACAGTTCACTGCCCGTACCTCCACAAGATACTAGCACACACATCATGCCAATTGTTGAGGATCAAGTGGGAGAACATGTCTCTCACCCTGATGACACTCAAGAATAAGTTGATCTTCAAGAGGTAGACCAAAGTATGGGTATGCTTGATGATGAACCTCAACAGGTGCAACGCGAAGAGGAATATCTTCCTCCGCACATAAATGATCCATATGTTGAGGACGTTGATGATGGAAACAAAGTCGAACCTCGTGAAACATTGACCTCCATCATGCCACGTGTGGCCGGTCGTGTTGATATTGATCAAATCCTCACAGGCGTGTCGGAAGGTAGAGTGACTCGTAAACAATTAAAAAATTTCTGTGCTCACTTTTTGTTTGTCTCTAGTACCGTGCCACACAGGGTTCAGGATGCATTGTGTGACAATGACTGGCTACTTGCTATGCATGAGGAGCTAAACAGTTTTACACGCAACGAAGTATGGTCATTGGTAGAACGACCAACTGAGGAACATAATGTCATTGGAACTAAATGGATTTTCAAGAACAAGGAAGATGAGAACGGGACTGTCCTACGCAACAAGGCAAGGTTAGTAGCACAGGGGTACTCCCAAGTTGAAGGTTTGGACTTTGGTGAAACTTTCGCCCCTGTTGTTCGTCTTGAGTCCATTCGCATTTTATTGGCCTATGCTGCTTTCAATGGTTTTACTTTGCATCAAATGGATGTGAAAAGTGATTTTCTTAACGGTCCTCTACAGGAAGAGGTATATGTATCACAACCACCTGGGTTTGTTGACCCTCATCACAAAGACCATGTATATAAACTTCACAAGGCTCTGTATGGTCTTAAACAAGCACCCCGTGCTTGGTACGATCATCTTAAGAAGTTCCTACTCGATGATGGCTTTGTGGTGGGGGTGATCGATCCCACTCTTTTTACTAAGAGGGAAAATGGTGATTTAATCTTATGCCAAATCTATGTAGATGACATCATTTTTGGTTCTCCTAACATCCATTTGTGCAAGAAGTTTGCGGCCTCCATGACCAAGACCTTTGAGATGTCACTCAACACGGACTTGAAGTTCTTTCTTGGTTTTCAAATACAACAATTTCAAGAAGGGATTTTCTTGTCTCAAACTAAGTACCTCAAGGACATTCTTGAAAAATTTGATATGACAAATGCTAAACCAATGAAGACACCTATGGCCACCGATGTAGTTCTAAATGAAGACTCAAACGGTATTCCTTTTGACCCATCTACTTACCGCTCCATGATTGGTTCGCTGCTTTATCTTTGCGCATCTAGACCGGACATCATGTTAAGTGTAGGAATATGTGCTAGACTTCAAGCTTCCCCTATGGAAAGCCATCACACGGCGGTTAAGCATATTCTTAGATACCTTGTTCACACCCCAAAGTTAGGCTTATGGTACCCTAAGGATGCAAAGTTTGATCTTATTGGGTATTCCGATGCGGATTGGGCCGGTGATAAAGTGGGACGGAAATCCACTTCCGGTGCATGTCAGTTTCTTGGACGCTCCTTGGTAAGTTGGTCCTCGAAGAAGCAGAACTGTGTTTCTCTCTCCACGACCGAGGCCGAATATATTGCAGCCGCAAGCTGTGCAACCCAACTGCTATGGATGAGGCAAACACTCAAGGATTATGGTATCACGTATCGACACGTTCCTCTTCTCTGTGATAATGAAAGTGCCATCAAGATCTCCGAGAACCCCATTGATCACCCTCGCACAAAACATATTGATATTAGGTATCATTTCTTGAGAGACCATGTGCAAAATGGTGACATTGATATTACCCATGCGGGTACCGACATGCAGTTAGCCGACATTTTCACCAAGCCACTTAGCGTAGCTAGGTTCTGTCAACTTCGGCGTGAACTTGGTATCTTGGAGCTTGACAACATATCTTGAAATCTTGCACACATGCACACACTCACATTATGGTTGTGTCTTGATGTGCGCATGTATTTAGGGGGAGTGAGTCGTAATTCTATGTTTTTAAGATGACAAAGTATGCATAGATCAATTCATGCATGTAATGCTTGTAGGAAAACCATGTTCATATTTTTTTTGTGTGCGATACCATGCAAGTCATCATCATCAAAACACACACAAAAAACAGAATCAGCCTCTGCCTCCACCTCGTTCTCGGACGTCCGACTAATCTCGGAGTCCGGCGGCAAAATCTCCTCCGGTCGTCCGACCAGTGTCGGTCGTCCAACGCCAAAATAACCTCCGGACGTCCGACGCCTGTCGGACGTCCGATGCCTCGGGGCCTATATATATAGCTGGGCGCGGGGATGGGCTTTTGCCCTAACCCTCAGCGCCCCATTTTCCCCCAGCCGCCGCCGCTAACTCGAGGAGCTCCTGCCCGGCACCGCCAACCTCGAGATCGGGCCGATATCCTCCACGGATCCCCCACTCCTACCTCCATATTCTTCGCGGGATCCATCCTCAGGTCGCTCCTCCGTCTCCTTTCGCGTTGGATTTGCTTTTCTCTCCCATGTATCCCCATGTTCGTTCCTCATTTGGGGATTTTTCATCCGCGTAGGTGTTTGAGCTCCATGGGCAAGACCAAGCACACCGCTCGGAAGACCGTGGCCGACTCATCCTCTCGCACCCCTATGAACACGGGGTCGGACTCGAATGAGCCAATTCGTCCCTTCAAACGGACTGCCCGACGTTCTCCGGCCCGGCGTTCGCCGTCTCCCTCATCGTCTGATGGTGCTGACCCCGACTTCGAGGAGGAGCTTGCCGCCGAGGACGTTCTTGAGCACGTCACTCGAAGGTCCAAGCCAAAGACCGGGACTCGCAGGGCGTCCTACATGCCACAACCTCCTCCTTCCCAGCCCGCAGGTGAAGCTCGCCGCATTTCACTAGAACCTCCTGCCACGTTAGGTCGTGCTATCACAAATTTCACCACACTTGGCGCAGCTTCATATCTCACTTTCTGTCGCGACATAGATCAATACGAGGTCAGATGTGACTCTACGGACTCACGTTTCCGCACAAACGTCCAGGCGGACATCTTTACCACAGTCATAGTTCCTAAGGGGTTATCTATTCATCACTTTATTTATGTTGAGCATATTCGCATGCACCCGGCGAAATATCCGGGTGCCATTGAGCTTATTGAGGCATCAGGGCTTGCCGCCCCGTTTGCCTTTCATTGCGACTTTAATGTTGCTGCCATTCACCAGTTCTATGCCACATGCCATTTTGGCTCCGACAACACTATCAGCTGGATCTCCTCTCACGTTCGCTTCGAAGCTTCTTATGCTACATTTGTTGCCGCACTGGGTTTACCCAATTCTGGGTTCAAAATACATAGGGATGATCCTAACCATGTGCCTAAGTCTATTGACGTGTGTGGACATCTTCTCAAGCCACTACGTGAGCTTGATGCAGATGAGCGCATGAAGGACCTTAACCGGGTATCCATCTGGCGCTCACCTTACTTCATTATTTTTCAGTGTCTCATTCGCACCATCTATACCAAGATGGGTGATAAGGGTTCTTGCAGTGGCTATTGTATCGACATCATGTATCACTTGTTCGAGAACCCTAAGGGAAAAATCAATGTGCCCCATTTTCTATGGCATGAGATTCGTCTTGCTAGCTTTCAGTACAAGCGAGCCTTTCCTCACGCTCCTTTCATCCAGGCACTTAGTAACCATGTTGCTAATTTCTCTGTGGCTGTCACTCACACCCATCGCAAGTGGGTCATTCCCGCTCACATGGCGGATGACTTTGCTCCCAAGAAAGCCCCCTCATCCTCCACATCCACTCGTCGCACTGCTGCACGGGCCGCCACCCCCTCATCTAGCTCCGCTCCTCTCGGTCGCATTGCCAAATTCCTTGGCAAGGCACATTCTGCGTTGATGAAGGTCGTCTCTTTCCAGTGTGGTCAAACCCATGAGATGGTTTCTCGCTTAGTCTCCTCCAAGAATGCCCTCAAGGCTCATTTGAGAGCCTCGGGCGCTCTTGATGTGAGTGATGATGAGGCCCCTCCTGCTGCTCCTCCTACTGATTTTGGCTTCCCTTCTGGTCCGGAGTGGTCTGATTTCCTTGACGAGGCTGGTGGCAGTGGCTTGGCTGATGATGCTGATGATGATGGTGATGAGCTCTGAGCGTGATTGGTGCTGTTGATGGCTCCCTTTTTGGTACTTGGTGCCAAAGGGGGAATAATGTATCGTAGTTTTTATCGTCATTTTTAGTCTTTGGAGATTTAATGTAATGGATAAACTCATGTATGGCTGCTTATGAATGGTTGTGACTTGCAATGGATTGCTATGATATCATCATAGACTATTATGTCTTGCTTCCCTATTTCTATGATGATCTATTATCTTTACATGTTGATCCATTGGAGCTTCGATTTTTTTTATCATGCATATCTTAAGGGGGAGCTCCGTACTAAATATCTCCTAGACTATAATGTATGTTAAATCTTTTTGAGACCTATGTATATGTTGTCATCAACTACCAAAAAGGGGGAGATTGAAAGTGCATGCTATGCCCCTAATCGTCTTTTGGTGTTAATGACAACACATACATAGGAAACTAATCCTATTTGTTGAGTGTGTAGTAGATTGAGAATTATGTGCCAAAGGTTGTCTGAAAAGATTGGGAAGTTATATTTCGAGAAGGCTCGGGATTAAGAAGAGATGATGTAGATTAGCCTTTTGAGTTTACTGATATTGAGTATAGGGATCCCTCACTATTAAGAGGGGATCACAGGTTTTGCGATGAACTTGCTCATACCACATCTTTACTATCATACCAAACACCAC
The DNA here is from genome assembly GCF_904849725.1 of Hordeum vulgare subsp. vulgare. Classification (NCBI taxonomy): domain Eukaryota; kingdom Viridiplantae; phylum Streptophyta; class Magnoliopsida; order Poales; family Poaceae; genus Hordeum; species Hordeum vulgare. Next base: position 200,098,377 of record NC_058522.1, read on the forward strand.
ACAATCTACACTCTGTTCTCAATTCAAAACAAGTCTATTGCCTCGGACATCCGGCTCCCTCCGGACGTCCGAGGGCCGGACGACCGGCAGGCTTCGGAAATCCGCAGCCCGTCACCAGAAGTTTGTAAGGCATATAACTCGGAAATCCGGCTCCCTTCGGACATCCGAGGGCCGGACGTCCGGCCAAGCCCCGAAAATCCGGAAGCCTGCACCAGTAGAATTTGTGTTCTATAACTCGGAAATCCGGCTCCCTCCGGACGTCCGAGCGCCGGACGTCCGACCCCCGTCGGAAATCCGGAAACTACCACCAGTAGAAGTTGAGCTGTATAACACGGATTTCCGGTCTACTCCGGACGTCCGGACGCTGATAAATTCAAAATAGGTTCAGTCGTATCTACAGGCCTCGGACGACCGACCCCTGTCGGACGTCCGGTCGCTGATAAATTCAAAAGAGTTCCAGTCATGCCCACAGGCCTTGGACGACCGACCCCTGTCGGACGTCCGGTCCCTCGCGGACGCCCGGACTTCCGGCAACTGTCGGACGTCCGGACCCTGTGTGACTTAAGAACCTCCAACAGCTGGATTTCACTCCACACTATATATACTCTTCTCCCACCTCCTGAAAGGGTGTTCAACACAGCTAGAATACACCCAAGAACACCTTTCCTCTCACTCACTCTTGTCTACACCAAATCCTAGATCCCAAGAGCATTCGTGAGTCCTTTTGAGTGTTGTTCCAATCAAAAGATAGATCGTCTCCCTCTCCTCCTTCCCACCAAAGTGATTTGTGATTTGAGCAAGTTTTGAGCAATCCCCGTGATCTTGTTACTCTTGGAGGTTGGAGACTCCTAGGCGGTAGGAGTCTTCGGAGAGGAATCAAACCATTGTGATATCCCCCGGAAAGTTTGTGAAGGTTTGGAAGCCACCTCAAGGCTTACCACTAGTGGTTGAGAAACGCCTTCGTGGAGCTATCTCAAAGGGAGAATAGGGTGAGCCTTCGTGGCATTGGTGTGCCTTCGTGGTAACATCCGCCCCTCTAACGGTGAAGTAGCTTCCCTCCAAGGAAGTGAACATCGGGATACATCCTTGTCTCTCTCGAAGTTTCGGTTATTCCTAACCCTAACTCTCTACTTGTGTTAATCCTTATTACATACTTGTATTTGATTATTGTTTACCGCTTGTCTTACTTCACTCCAAATAGCTTACCCATTGTCATAGCAATTATTAGGCTTACACTCATATTCCGCACTTTAGCCTAAAATTGCTAAGTAATTATTAAAATTTGGATTTGTACCTATTCACCCCCCTCTAGGTCCATCTCGATCCTTTTCAATTGGTATCAGATCCTCGTGCTCTATTCGTGTGGCTTAACCACCCTATGGCGAGATGGACGTGGATCCATCTACGGTAGCTCCAGTGCAGAGGGACGGGACTTCCTCGGAAGTCAAGTCTGTCACCTCTGAGGACCTGGAACGGGCCCTTGCCAAGCAAAAAGAGGAGCATGATGCTTCTCTTGAGGCCATGATTCAAATGAGACTAGGATCACTAACCACGGGGACAACCACGTCCCCAAGGGCCTCAGGGCCCCACGTGCACGGTACTTTATTTGGCCAACCACCTCCGGAGAGGAACCAAACCAGTGTTCCATGGCTTTATGCTAGATCTCAAATTGAGAAACCTAAGTACAATCCTAGAGGAAAACCTCCCTTGCTTGATGACAATTCCGATTTTGCTTTGTGGAGAGTTGGTATGCAGGATCATCTTAGGTATGCCAATGATGAGATGCTGGACATCCTCGAGCATGGGTACAATCCTGTAGATCCAAGATGCCTCACGCCCAGAGAAACTTATGACAAGCATCTCAATGACACTGTGATCATGTGCATAAGAAAAGGAATGAATGACAAGCAACGAAGACCATACATTCACATCACAAGTGCCAAGGAATTGTGGGACATCATCATAAGGACCAAGACCGGTACCTCCACTCTTCGGCTTGCTCAATATGAAATTGCCAATGGGCAATTACAGAATTTCTGTATGGAAAAGGGTGAATCTCCCAAGCAACTACTAGAACGACTCATGACTCTCGCCGCAGACATTGAGTCATGTGACTGTGACAAGACGCAAGATGGCTTCAATCTGACCAAGAGATTTCTTGTGGACAAGTTACTTCACGCTCTTGCTCCGTATCATCATCAAATGGTATGGGACATGAGGCAGCATCATGGGTTCAAAGAAATGACTCCGGATGACATCATATCCACCTTCCAATTATTTGAAGAGTCAAAGGCAAATGCAACAAAGCACCTAGCCATGCATGGCACTTCAACATCAAAGATCAATCTTCCGGGCCTCCTTGATATCATCATCTAGCATTGGTTTGACTTTGAGGTTTGCAAGGAATCCTGATTCCACTAGCTCCAACCCACAGTTCTCCATTTCTTCATATAAGGCGGGTTGCCTTTCCTTGAGCAGGACGTTCAAGGTGTTGGTCTTCCGGCTTAAGGCATCAGCCACTACATTGGCTTTACCATGGTGATATTGAATGCTGAGGTCGTAATCTTTGATTAACTCCAACCATCTTAGTTTCCTCATATTCAATTCCCTTTGGGTGAAGATATACTTCAGACTTTTGTGGTCGGTGTATATTTAACATCGCTTCCCGAGAAGGTAATGTCGCCATGTCTTTAAAGCATGCACCACGAATGCTAACTAGAGGTCGTGGGTGGAATAATTCTCCTCATGCGGGCGCAGTTGTCGTGACATATACACCACAACTCTGTCGTCTTGCAATAGAACTCCATCGACCCCGGTTCTGGAGGCATCACAAAATATCACAAACTCCTTGCTGATATCTGGAGTGGCCAATACTGGGGCGGTATTTAATCTCTTCTTCAACTCTTGGAAGCTTTCTTCACACTCCGGAGTCCATTTGAACTTCTTGCCCTTCTTCAAGAGCTGAGTCATGGGTCCAGTGATGCGGGAGAATCCTTCTAAAAACTTGGGATAATACCCCGCGAGTCCGAGGAAGCTCCTGACTTCCTTCACATCAAATTGTGACTCCCAGTTGGTTACCGTAGTAGTCTTGGAGGGATCAACTGCCAATCCACTTGCTCTCATGGTATGACCCAAGAATCCAACTTCGTTCAGCTAGAACTCGCACTTGCTTAATTTGGCATAGAGTTGGTGCTCTCGAAGCTTTTACAATACTGACTTCAAGTGTTGCTCATGCTCTTCTTTAGACTTGGAAAATATTAATATGTCATTAATAAATACGACGAAAAACTTGTCCAGGTATTCCATGAAGAACTTGTTCATGAGGTACATGAAGTAAGCTAGGGCATTAGTCAACCAAAAGGCATGACAGTGCATTCGTACAGACTGTACTGGGTCACGAACGCAGTCTTGGGTATGTCTTCAGGTCGGATCTTCAGTTGGTAATATCCAGATCAGAGATCGATCTTGGAAAATACCTTGGCTCCGTTTAACTGATCAAACAAGTCTTCAATCTTGGGGAGTGGATACTTGTTCCTGATCGTGACCTCATTGAGGGAACGATAATCGATACAGAGTGTGATAATCCCATCCTTCTTGGACACGAACAGAATAGTTGATCCCCAAGGGGACGCACTCGGACGAATGAACCCTTTCCTGAGTTGCTCATCCAGCTACTTCTTCAGCTCCGCTAGCTCTTCGGATCCCATCCTATAAGGCTTCTTATAAATAGGCCTTGACCCGGGCATGAGCTCAATGATGAACTTGATGTCTCGGTCGGGAGGCATACCTTGTAGCTCATCAGGAAAGACGTCCGGGTACTCACAGACTATTGGCACTTGATCGAGCTCTACATCTGACACGTTGTTAACCCGCGGTACTCGAGTTGTTACTGCCTCAGAGACATACTTGACTTTGACCCCTTGGTCCCTTGTCATGGTAATAGCCTGTTGGCACAGTCCAAGATGCTCTGATGTTTGGCCAACCAATCCATGCCGAGAATTATTTCTAGGCCTTGCGACTTAATTACAATGAGGTCTACTGAGAAGCTTATCCCATTGATAACAATCTTGACCTTCCTACATCCTAGGTTGGGCCTTAACACTGCTCCTGGGGTTTGAATTGCCATTAGCCCGCTAAGCAGAGTAGGCTTTAAACAACATTTTTCCGCAAATCTTTGTGTAACAAAAGAATGCGAAGCACCATAATTAAAAAATACTGTTGTTGGGGTGGAGTTGACGGGGAACGTACCCAGAATGCAGTCCGGTCTTCATGTGCCTCTTCTGCGGAGATATGATTGATCTGCCCCCATCTGTGATACTTCTGATTGCGGGGATCTTGGTTCCTGCCTGGTGTTCCTTGGCCTTGGTTTGGCGCATTGGGGCGCGGTGCGTCATGCTTCTTCTTGGGACACTGCCTGGGATAGTGCCATGTCTGTCCACATCCAAAACAGGTAACTTGTGCTCGAAGTTTGGTCTCGACTCCACTGTTGTTCGGTGGGTTGAATGTTGGCTTGGTGTTGACTTGCTGCTGAGGCTGGTGGTTCTGGTGAAATGTTGGATACTTGTACTATTGGCGTTGATAGTTGGGTCTTGTTGGAGCTGACTGCCATGGGCGTGGCTTCGGGTTAATAGGTCCTCCACTACCCATCAGCTTGCGCTTACGGGTGTCGTCCATTGCACGACGCTTATCCTCCAACATAAGGGCCTTATTAACTAGATCGCTGAAGGTCCGACATTCACAAACGACCAACTGATACTTGAGTGACTGTTGCAGTCCTTCCATAAAGCGTTCCACTTTGGCGGCCTCAGTGTTGACATCTTCAGGTGCATATCTTGACATGAGGTTGAACTTCTTCCAATACTCCTTCACGGATCCACTGTCTTGCCTTAAGTCTTGGAATTCCCGCTTCTTGATGGTCATCATTCCGGGAAGAATGTGACCAGCATGGAACCCTTCCTTGAACATATCCCAAGTGATGACTTGTGATCTGAAATCCATCCCACCAAGCTCGGGCTGTGCCTCCGAGACAGTGAGAAGCATAGAGGACTTTCTCATGATCATCAGTGCATTTGACCAGCGCGAGGAGATCTTCTATAGTACGGATCCAGTCATCGGCATCCAATGGTTTAGTCGTCTCCGTGAATATGGGTGGCATAGTTCGCATGAACTCAGAGAGAGTAGAGGGACCATTCCCATTCCCGTTCTACGGTGGGTTGTTCACCAAGACTTGAGCCAGCTGCTGAATAGAGGCATTATTGGCTTGACGTTCCTCTCAAAGAGCTTGAAGGAACTGAGCCATAGTCAAGCTTTCAGGCGGAGGTGGCGGCGGTGGAACATCGTCTTGCTACTCGTGGTGATCTCCAGCTTAAGCTTCCCCTCTGGTTCCCTGTTGCTGACCTGAAGTGGCCGAGCCGGGGTTGCCGAAGGTGCAGGTGCGAGATGCGATCACCATCCTGTCAGGGGAGTAGACAGGTCAATTTTCCGAACTGGCCGAAATCATAAGGGATGATGTTCTAGTAAAGAGGGGTCTGGTGTTGTGCTAGTGTGAAATTTTTAAGTCAAAGGTTTTTGAAAAAGCTTAATGCATTAGATTAAAACAAGCGATATGGTCGCTCACAAGCTGCATAAGGCAGAATGCAACTTGCATCCAACATTCTTACACAACACTCATGGTTCACATGAACCGATACATGAACTCCTACGCTCGGGGAGAAGCTCCTAATTGCCTACGCCTTAATGCTAAGCGGTGGACTGTGCGGTCTCATAGGCGGGTTCTGCGGGATCTTTGTCTTCATCTTCATCTTCGTCAATACTTCCCTCCTTTAAAGGTGTAGGAGAAGGAAGTGGTCCATCACGGCGTCTCTTGGTGGGTGAGGCAGCGAAGAGTTTGGTGTACTCTTCCGCCGTCAGGCGGCGACTCTGAATAGGAGTGGCGTGAAGCGGTGGTACTCCTCCTCGGAAAGCAATGCATGTTTGTCCTTTGCGTGCTCCTTCCTTCTTCACCTTGCCGCTCTTCATCTCTCCACACGGAGTAGATCCTTGACTTGGTGCAGCTCTTGGTGAATCTTTGTTGACTCCATGATCAAAATGTGCGTCAAAGTGTCGGAGGAGAGGATGAAGTAGGTCTGAAACATTAGTGGCGTCCCGTCCTTAGAAGATGGGTTGAGTGCCCAACTCCTGTCTATACCATCCTTAACAAAAGGTAGGTGACGAGTAGCTGGCTTGTTAGCCATCTCGGGAAGGATGTCGCGGAGACGCACGAGCGCCTCTCGTGCGATTATCTCCACTGCCAACATCAGATCCTCCATATGTGGTCCTTCAAAGAACCAGATAGTTGGGGAGTCATTAGCCTTCACTATCACATCCACGTGATATTCCTTGGTGTTGGCGTTGGCCCAGTGCTCGTGGTAGAGGAAGATGGGCGTGCGGCGTACTTGGCACTTCTCGAGGCTATCACCCAAAAGTAGGGGAAAGCCCGTCTCCAGAAGCATCTCAGGTATGGCGGCCATCTACAATATGTAGGAGAGAAGTTTAGAAAGTTTTTAGTGGGTGCAGAATCTTAGGTTATCGTCTATGTGCACTAGTCGTCTTGGCTATCGTCCATGCTACCTAAGGCTTCCTATAGTCAGGATCACTCTGATACCAGCTCTGTGGGGACCCCGACTTATGAGTCGAGACAGCCGAATGAACGTGCTTAGTGATCCGAGATATCAATGCTCACCGAACACACAGATACTGAATAATAAGAGTCTTACATCCAAGTACTGAATTATTACATCACATGACCGAATGGTAAAGTTCACAAGGTAGCCTAAAAGGCCAAATCACACTGATACAACTAGTAGCGGAATTCATAGGCTAAGCGGGTGCACATGCCATCAGCCTACACCAACAGGCGTTCTGACTGGGAAGCGTCCTAGTTCGCAGGGGCGTCTCCGAAGACGTACTCATCTCCAAACTCCGGTCCTTCCATGTCTGCTCAATAACATAACCAGTGGCAAGCCAATGAGTACTTTTGAATGTACTCGCAAATAGCCCATGATATGAAAAATGCAAGTGAAGGATAACAATAACATGCTTCTTTGGTGGATATCTCTTGGTGGTAATAAACATGATCACAGGTATGCATCGTAAGTTAAGAACTACTTTGAAGATAAGGTTACAGATATCAATATATCTGCCCAGGGCTGAACCACCTGGGTTCACCCTATATGCCAAGTCACCAAACTTGATCATATCCTTACTTTCATAATAACTCCTTTTTATCACAATTCACACACACTTGGTTTATGCGGAAACAACTGGACATAGTTTAAGCAGGATTACCCAACTGTCCTTCACCGTGGACACGGCTATTCGAATAGTTTTACTATCTGCAGAGGTAGTACGCTGGACCCACGAGATCCGGGAAACTTCCATGTCATCCACGACTCGCGGTATATAACATACCCGATGTAAGTACCCGATCAATCCATTTCCCCTGACGATACTAGACAAGAAGTCCACTCGGTTGGTACCTAGACCACATGTTGTACGTCTTACGAGCACTGACTCTGGACAGTATCAATCATGCGGGGACCAACGGTGTGCGTGGAACACGTAAAACCGGCATAGTCGTCATACCTGGCACGACCCCATCACAAGAGTGACCACAGAGCACTCCCGCCACTAGTAATGTGGCTCTTTGCTAGCACCGACCAGAGTAATCGACACAGCCCCGTCCCATAAGGGGTAATGTGGTCGTATATGTAAGGTTGGGGTGGTCTACACATCATAAATCTATTCCCATTTCCGAAACCATAGTCACACAAATACCCGGTGCACCACTTCACCAAAAGTGGTCACCTAACTCATCATCACCCTCGGGCATTAGTGGCACCCGACGGGGTTTTCATAAACCTTTGATTTATACCATCAACATGCTCATGATAATATTATTCTAACTTTACTTGACAACATGATATTAGCATGACCCTCATAGGTGGTTGGATCAAGCTCAATGCATATGCTCCGGAGGAGCCATCGGTAACATCACTTCAATGATTTACTGGGACTTATGATCATATGCAACGGAAATACTTGCGATACTAAGATGCAATATATCATATGCTCAGTCATGGTCAAAGGGATGCTTGCCTTGGTCAGCTAGGTATCCGGGGTATTCGAGGTCTTCCTCTCTGATTCCCTCGTCACACGAATTTTCTATCGTCGTCAAAAGATAAAATAAGAAATAGCTCACTCCAAAACAGATCACAAAGTCATTTTAAAAATCTTGGTTATTTCTGATAAATCTAGGTTGTTATTTTAAAAATATTTGCCTCGGATTCCAATGAAGGAATATTTTGAAAATCAACTAAACAGAAGCAAAACTATTCCAATTTAATCCTTTTTATTATTATAAAACAGAATAGTTGCTCCAAAAATTCAACCAATGGTTTTATTAAATAATACATATTTTTAGAAGAATAACAGTGGAAAATTTATATTTTTACACTCGTTAAGTCTTTTCATAAAAATCTTTGAAATCCAGCTTTTAAAATAAAGAAAAAGGGCTAGAGCCCCTGGCTTGGCTCGGTCTGGGATTGGGCCGGCCAAAAGGCCAGCCGGCTAGCATGCCCAGGCGCGCGCACCATCAGGTTTGAACCTGACGCGCAGGCCCCTGCGGTCAGCGGCTGCGGGCAGCGAGGGAGAGAGAGATGGGCCACCGACAGGTGGGTCACACCTGTCGGGGTCGTCTCCTACCTCTGGTCAGAGAGGAGGAGGAGGAGCACGGTGGCGTGGCTACCAACGTGCTCGCGCCCTATCGATGACGGAAATGGTTCCGGGTCGTCGTCGCATACCTGCTGGTGGTCGGAACAACGACGGAGAGGCTCACGTTCATCGGCGACGAGGAGGCCGCGGCGGAGGAATTTCGGGCGAAGGTCGAGGTGGTAGCTAGGCGCACAGATTAGTTTGGGAAAGTTGGGGGAAAGCTCCATGATGTCAAGGGGAGTGGTTTGGTGTGCAGAGGGACGCAAGAGCCGTCGTGTAGCCGGAGATCGACCGAAGCTCTAAGGCAGAGGGGCCTCGGTTGATCTCGAGCACCGCGACTCTTCTAGCTTGCTGAGGTGGCTAGGGAGGTGCTAGAGGTCGCCGCGATGCTGTCTGAAGGGTGCTGGAGCGAGGGGAACGGCTATTTATAGGCCCACGATGGTGAGCCAACTCGGGAGCGCCAGTGACTCACCGTGGTGCGCATGGCGGTGTAGAGAGGAGCTGGGGTCGAAACCACGGTCTTAGGACGTGGTTTTGGACTGCCAGGGCTCACTGCAAGGAAGGGAGAGAGAGCAGAGACGAGCATTCATGGCTGCGCAACCCTGGCAGATTCTGGTGCGCGCGGGCACGCGTCGCACCAGCTCTTAGCGCGGGAGAGTAGGGGCCGTGATGGTCGCCTGATGCAGAGTGGTTGTCGAGGAAGAAGTTGGACACCTCGGGGGAGGCTGGAACTGGCCGAGGGCGTCGCCCCCACCTTGGAGCTCTCTGTTGCACGCCCAGAGCGCAGTTTTGGCATGCCACGGCATGCTGGTGCGCTTTGAGGTGCTTTGGATGTGTCTAGCATGTCCTGGGCACTAGTTGGGAGATGCCTAGCCGTTGGAGACCCGTGGGAGCTTCGGTTGAGTTGAAGCTTAGAATGGACACAAGAGAAAAAGGTGCTGTCAACTTTGAGTTGAAGCTTAGAATGGAGATTTTGTCATTTCTACTTTGAATCAAAGATGGGCCAGTTGATAATGGCCACCTGATCTAAGAGTTTGGGGCAAAGGGATTGGGTTTAGCTATGGTTAGAGGGGCTTTTACCCATCTGTCAGAAGGTTCTCAACAGTGGTTTGGGGTGGTTGCACCCCACCACTGGTTCTGCAACTGAACAGGATTGGGTTTGGTGCTTGATGGGGTTATAGTCCTAGGGTAGGGTCATAGGCCTGCCCTGTAGGTCCTATCCAAGGACTACCCCTCATAAGGGACAAGGCCCGTAGTCAGTTCCGACTGAACTAAGGAGTTCCCATCATCCAGTCGGTAACAGAGCCTCGACCATCCAGTCGGAGACGAGCATTCGGAGTATATCAAACTAACCGACTGGATTCCACTCTGTGCATCGTAACCCCCCTGGAGGGAAATGGTCATACGTTTCCATGTGCCTTTATTAGCATTTAAGACATATGTTACCTGTAACGTAGGCATTTATTCGCCACTACTCCACCCCTGTGCATCGAACCGTTGTGGAGGGAAGCGCACTCTATATAAGCCACCCTCCCCCACTGGTGCAGGGGTTAGCAATTCACTCTATTCCATATTCCACTCGACAACAAGCTCCCAGAGCACTGAGACGTAGGGCTATTACCTCCACCACAGAGGGGACTGAACTCATACAACCTTGCCGTAGCTAAGGCTCTGTCCATCCTTTCGTACCCTACACATCTACTGTCAGACTTATACCCACGACAGTTGGCGCCCACCGTGGGGCAGGCGTCTAAGCGACTTCCGGCGAGTTTGCGACTACATCGTTTCGTCATGTCGTCCGGTGGAGATTCGAGCATGGGTCACGAGATCCTCTTCGGCGCTCTCTCCTTCATCGTCGACGATTCGACATGGCTTCGGGACGCTCCTCTCGACGTCGTGGCGCTTCCCCGCCGCGGGGCTACGCACTTCCATACCGGCGCCCGCGGCATTCTTCTTCTCCAGCAGTCGGCTCCGGTGTCGACCTACACCGCCGTCACGCGCCGCAACAAGTGGTCCCGCCGTCCGCGGCTCCAACGTTGGGTGCAACACGCCCAGGCGCGCCAGAACGCGTCTTCACAAGTGGCGGTCCTAGAGTCGGTTGTGGTTGCCCCGCCGTCCGAGCGCTCGGACTCGGTTCCGACTGAGTTTCCTTCCGAGTACGTGGGTCGCGGGCCTGCAGCAGAAGTACACATGGCCAACTCCCATGAAGGTCCCCATCAAGCTGGCCGGAACGAGCACGAGATCGGCGAAACATCTGGCGCTCGCCGTCCACCTCGCCGTTCTGCTAGTTGGCACACTCGGCGGAGCAACGTGGAGTTGTTCCGCACACCCATCCTCAACTTGGCTGCGGCTGCCAAGATAGCCGATTCCCTTCAGCCGACTCATTCAAAGGCTGGCAGGGGGATCGAGCAAATCCGCGCCCTGTTGCACACGGCGCAGCAGCAAAATTCGGCGGTCTCCCAGTCGCACAACAGGATCCACAATAGTTTTGTTCATGCGAGTACGCATCGGTCAGTTCACAGCCCTGGTTCTCATCAGCGACACAGGGGAGGCAGCCGTTCCATAAATCCCGAAGATCGTCGCCGTTCACGCACCCCTCCGCGGGGTGGGCCCTATGGGCCCCGACATCATGATGATCGGTGTTCAGTCGGTGACATTTACGACCCAAGGCCCGACGCGAGAGGGCATATCGCCCAGCGGAGGGTCGACAGAGGCCGAGCCCACCGCGATGGTTACGATATTGACTGTCCGAGTGGAAGCAGGACCATCGTTTCTGGTTCCGAGTGTTTCAGTCGAGCCATCCGTTCGGCTGATATCCCTCCCAACTTCCGATTGGCCACGGGAATCAGCAAGTTTACAAGAGAGTCCAAGCCAGAAACGTGGCTGGATGATTATCGAGTGGCAGTCCAGATCGGAGGAGGGGACGACCACGTCGCCATGAAGCACCTCCCTCTTATGCTCGACGGCTCGGCGCGAGCGTGGCTGAACCAGTTGGCCCCCTCAAGCATCTACAGCTAGGCAGATCTGGCCCGAGTGTTCATCGGGACCTTCGAAGGGACGTGCAAGCGCCCTGCTGGCCTCGTGGAGCTCCAGCATTGTGTCCAGAAACAGAATGAACCCCTGCATGATTTCATTCAGCGTTGGACAACCCTCTACCACACGGTGGAGAACGTCACAGAGCATCAAGCAGTCTGCGCCTTCAAGGCAGGCGTGCGGTACAGGGATCTGTACCTGAAGTTCGGCCGAACAGGCGACATCTCCATGAGCAAGATGATGGAGATAGCGGCACGCTATGCAAATGGCGAAGAAGAGGACCGCATCCGAAGCAGCAAGCACAAAACAGTCGCCGATGGAGATGGGAATAACACTCGGAAACAGAAGCAGAAAGTTCCGTCCACTCCGCAGGCAGAAGCCGCAGTTGTAACCAATGCCAAGTTCAAGGGCAAAGGGAAGGCTCAGTTCACCCCCAAGAAGAAGCAGTTCAATAACCCCATCCTGGACCGTGTCCGATTCATACGAAGATGGATGAAGAGGGCAACGCCATATATCCGAAGCATACCACTCGGCAATGTCCCCTCCTGATCCAGGGGTTCGGCGAAGGGCAACCGAGTGAAAAGGACAATGAACAGGATGAGGAGGATAAGGAGGATCCGTTCCCCCAAGTCCATGCAACACTGATGATTTTTGCTGACGTTGAGAGCAAGAGTCGACTGAATCTGGTGAACAGGGAGGTGAACATGGCCACCCCTACCAACCCCAAGTTCCTCAAATGGCCTCAGACTGCGATCACCTTTGACCAGTCGGATTATCCAGCACACGTACCCACCCCAGGGAGACAGGCTCTGGTCGTCGACCCGGTGGTGGAAGGAGTCCGACTGCGCAAAGTCCTCATGGACGACGGCAGTGGTTTGAACATCATGTACGCCGACACTCTCAAGGGGATGGGCATTCCGATGTCCAAACTCAGCGAGAGCAGCATGCAGTTCCATGGAGTCGTCCCTAGGCGAAAGGCGAAGTCACTCGGCCAGATCGCGTTGGACGTCGTTTTCGGCTCCGACAAGAACTTCCGCAAGGAAAAGCTGACGTTCGAGGTGGTGGACTTCCAGAGCGCGTACCACGCAATTCTGGGCCGCCCGGCGTATGCACGTTTCATGGCCCGCCCATGTTATGTGTACCTGAATCTAAAGATGCCAGGCCCGAAAGGTGTGATCACTATCACAGGCAATCGACAGTAGGCCGAAGAGTGTCTGCAGCAGGGATCACGGATCGCCGATCAGCAGATGGCTGTCCTCGAGCTTGACGAGTACAAGAAAACAGTCGACCCCGCTGACTTGATGCGTGCGAAGAAGCCAGCTTTGGAGTCTGCATTCCAGTCGGCGGGAGAGACGAAGAAGGTCAGCATCCACCCGACGAACGACACTAGTGCCCCGACGAACATCTCCACCACCCTCGATCCTAAATAGGAAGCCGAGCTCACCCAATTCCTCCGTGAGAACTGGGACATCTTCGTATGGAAGCCCTCTGACATGCCAGGTGTACCCAGGGAGTTGGCTGAGCACCGACTGCATGTGGATCCCACCGCTCGGCCTGTCCGAGAACGCATGCGTAGGTCCGCCGCGCACAAGAGGAAGGCAATCGGAGAAGAAGTGGCCAAGCTTTTGGCAGCCAACTTCATTCGCGAGGTACACCACTCCGAGTGGCTCGCCAATGTTGTCATGGTGCCCAAGAAGGACATGTCGCTCCGAATGTGCATCGACTTCAAGCATCTCAATAAGGTCTTCCCGAAAGACCATTTTCCGCTCCCCCGCATCGATCAAATTGTGGATACGACTGCGGGTTGCGAGCGTTTGTCATTTCTTGATGCCTACTCGGGCTATCATCAGATCCGTTTGTATGGCCCCAATGAATTAAAAACAGCCTTCATCACCCCATTCGGGTGCTTCTGCTACATCACTATGCCATTCGGTTTGAAGAATGCAGGAGCTACCTTTATGCGCATGATCCAAAAATGCCTCCTCGACCAGATCGGTCAGAATGTGGAGGTGTATATGGATGATATCATAGTCAAGTCACGCAAAGGTTCCGACCTACTGACTGACTTGGCAGAAACATTCGCCAACCTTCGTAGGTACGATATCAAGCTCAACCCCGCCAAGTGTTTATTCGGCGTTCCCAGCGGAAGTTACTCGGTTTCTTCGTTTCCGAATGAGGGATCGATGTCAACCCCGAAAAGATCGGGACCATCGTCCGAATGGAGAGGCCGGTCAGAATACACGATGTTCAACGGCTCATAGGTTGCCTAGCGGCTTTGAGCAGGTTTATCAGTCGACTCGGCAAAAAAGCACTTCCTCTGTACCGACTCATGAAGAAATCAGATACTTTTGAGTGGACAGATGAAGCCCAAGTTGCATTCGACGACCTCAAAGTCCTACTTTCCACCCAGCCGGTTCTTACTGCTCCGCTCAGTAAAGAGCCCCTTCTTCTGTATATCGCGGCTACAAACCAAGTCGTCAGCACTGTTCTTACAGTCGAACGAGAAGAAGAAGGCAAAGCATACAAAGTTCAGCGGCCAGTGTATTACGTCTCCGAAGTCCTGACTCCTTCCAAGAAGAGGTATCCCCACTATCAAAAACTTCTCTACGGGATTTACATGACTGCGAAGAAGGTGGCTCATTATTTCCAAGACCACTCGGTGTCTGTCGTTTCTGATGCTCCGTTGTCGGAAATCCTCCACAATCGGGACGCATCGGGCCGAGTGGCGAAGTGGGCAATGGAGATGTTGTACTGCGATATCAAGTTCGAGGCCAAGAAAGCTATTAAGTCTCAAGCTGTGGCTGGCTTCATAGCAGAATGGGTAGAACAACAGCAACCGACTCACATCTACTCGGCTCAGTGGACAATGTTCTTCGATGGGTCCAAGATGTTGAATGGCTCCGGCGCTGGCGTTGTGATCGTATCGCCAAAGGGCGACAAAGTCAAGTATGTGTTGTAGATACACTTTGATTCCTCCAACAATGAGGCAGAGTATGAAGCTCTCCTTTATGGACTGTGCATGGCCATCGCACTCGGCGTCCGTCGCCTGATGGTCTATGGCGATTCGGATTTGGTGGTTAATCAAGTGATGAAAGAGTGGGATGTCACGAACCCCACCATGACCACATACTGCAACGCAGTGAGGAAGCTCGAGAAGAAGTTTGAAGGTCTAGAACTCCACCATGTTCCGCGACTGAAGAACCAAGCAGCTGATGAGTTGGCAAAACTTGGATCCACTCGGAGACCAGTCCTGAGTGACGTCTGCCTCGAGCACCTCCACCTTCCCTCAGTTAAAGAAGATCATTTCACAGAGGAACAAGTACAACCAAAGAGCTCGACAGATCCGACTGAAGTCGACGTACCTGCTGTGGTTGATCTGATCATGGAGATTCTTGCTGTCATCCCCGATTGGACTGTCCCGATCATTGCATATATCCCGAGGCAGGAATTACCAGAAGACGAAGTCCAGGCCAGGCAGATAGTCCGCTGGTCGAAGTCGTTCACTTTCATTGATGGCCAGTTGTACAAGGAAAGCGTTCCAGGCGTTCTTCAACGATGCATCTCCCCAGAGGAGGGACAGTTGATCCTGGAAGAAATTCACTCGGGAACCTGCGGTCATCACGCCTCTTCAAGAGCAATCATCGCCAAAGCATTCAGAGCTGGCTTCTTCTGGCTGCAGGCGAACGAAATGGCTAAAGATATGGTCGACCGATGTGAAGGCTGTCAGTTCTACTCCAACAAGTCCCACAAGCCAACATCTGCGTTGAAGACAATTCCTCTTGTTTGGCCATTTGCAGTATGGGGATTAGATATAGTCGGTCCATTCAGGACAGGCCAAGGGGGATACACACATCTGTTGGTGGCAGTCGACAAGTTCACAAAGTGGATCAAAGCCAAGACCATCAAGAAGCTCGACGCTCTAATGACTATCAAGTTTGTCAGGGACATCATCTCCAGATTCGGGGTACCTCACAGCATAATCACTGACAACGGAACAAACTTTGACTCGGACAGATTCAAAGGTTTCTGTACCGGCCAAGGTATCCGAGTGGATTTTGCATCTGTGGTGCATCCCCAAACAAACGGGCAAGCAGAGCGGGCGAATGGACTTATTCTGCAAGGTTTGAAGCCTCGACTCCTACGAGAGGTGGGACATGCTGCTGGTGCATGGGTCACCGAGCTACCTTCGGTGCTCTGGGGTCTCCGCACAACCCCAAATAGATCTACAGGGCGATCCCCGTTCTTCCTCGTTTACAGAGCAGAGGCAGTCCTTCCGAGTGACTTGCGTCACAATGCTCCACGAGTTGAACTCTTCTCCGAAGCTGAAGCGGAACCAGCAAGGCAAGACAGAGTGGATCTTCTAGAGGAGGAGCGCGAGATGGCATTGACTCGCTCAACAATTTATCAACAAGATCTGCGGCGCTTCCACGCGCGACACGTCAGGAGTCGTACATTCCAAGCTGGCGACCTGGTGCTCCGAGTGGATCAGCAGAGACCTCATAAGTTGGCTCCCGCCTGGGAAGGACCCTTCATCATCTCCAAGGTGCTGAACAACGGTGCATACCGACTCTACAACATCAATAGGGAAACAGATGAGCCGCGAGCATGGAACGGAGATCTCCTGAAGCGCTTCTACACGTGACCGTCGACTGAAGCTATGTAAAGAACAAGTATTGGTGAAATAATACAAAGCAGATTGAGTTTTTGCAGATTCAAAATTCTTCCGGGGTCGCAGACTCCGGTCTCAAAAAAAAAACTTAGTTGCGATCAAGGATCGCCAAAGTACTGACTTTCTCCGAGTGTGCACTAAACGTCGCACTCGGGGACTTAGCTGCGATCAAGAATCGCCAAAGTACTGACTTTCTCCGAGTGTGCACTAAACGTCACACTCGGGGACTTAGCTGCGATCAAGAATCGTCTAAGTTCTGACTTTCTCCGAGTGTGCACTAAACGTCGCACTCGGGGAGTTAGCTGCGATCAAGAATCGCCTAAGTACTGACTTTCTCCGAGTGTGCACTAAACGTCGCACTCGGGGACTTAGCTGCGATCAAGAATCATCTAAGTAATAACTTTCTCCGAGTATGCACTAAACGTCGCACTCGGGGACTTAGCTGCGATCAAGAATCGCCTAAGTTCTGACTTTCTCCGATTGTGCACTAAACGTCGCACTCGGGGACTTAGCTGCGATCAAGAATCGCCTAAGTACTGACTTTCTCCGAGTGTGCACTAAATGTCGCACTCGGGAACTTAGTTGCGATCAAGAATCGCCTAACTAATAACTTTCTCCGAGTGTGCACTAAACGTCGCACTCGGGGACTTAGCTGCGATCAAGAGTCGCCTAAGTACAAATTTTATTCGACTGTGCACTAAACGTCGCACTCGGGGACTTAGCTGCGATCAAGACTCGCCTAAGTACAAATTTTCTCCGAGTGTGCACTAACCATCACACTCGAAGACTTAACTGCGATCAAGAATCGCTTAAATGAGAAAGCTTCCTTCGACTGTATCCTACAGATATACTCGGGGACTTAGCAGACCCTCATTGAGGCTCATGTGGATGTCAAGACCACTCACAATTACATGATTAGAAGACCCTCATTGAGCCTCATGTGGATGTCAAGACCACTGACAATTACATGAGTAACAACCCGCTCCGAGTACGACCTTACAGTCGCACTCGAGGACTTAGCTGCGATCACGAATCGCCTAAGTACTACAATGCCTTCGACTGTATCCTACAGATACACTCGGGGACTCAAAAGGCCCTTAGTGAGACTCATGTCGATGTCAGGACCACTGACAATTACATCAGTAGCAGAACCTCATTGAGGCTTATGTAGATGTCAAGACCACTGACAATTACATGAGTAACAATCCGCTCCGAGTACGACCTGACAGTCGCACTCGAAGACTTAGCCGCGATCACGAATCGCCTAAGTACTCTATTGCCTTCGAGTGTATCCTACAGATTCACTCGGGGACTCAGCAGACCCTCAGTGAGGCTCATGCAGATGTCAAGACAACTGACAATTACATGCTCCGCATGTTTTCCATTGGCTTCACCAAGAAACGCCAAACAAAAACTCGAGGAAAAATCGTATCAACAACTCTTTGGCAACAGAAGAGCAAAAGATTCGATTCAAATTCAAAGTTCACCTAAAGATAGTTGGCTCGGTGTCGATCAAGCTTACCCGCACCGAACCAAGAATGTGACGGCCAACAGCAGTGGCCAAAGTTTCTTACAACCAACACTCGGCATACCGAGGTACAGGTTTTCTTAAGCGTCGTCAGGACTGGCGCTAGGACTGGCCGGCTCTACGAATGTGTCCAGGTCGATCCCGTCGGCGATGCGGGTGGCGCTCTCAAGGAAGGTGTCCATGAAGTCTTCGAATCGCAGCTTCTTCGTGTTGGCGACCTGCAACGCCTTCAGCTTCTCTTCGCGCACCTCCTTGCAATGCACTCGGACCAGAGACAGAGCAACGTCTGCACCACAGCGAGCCGCAGACTTCTTCCATGACTGCACTCGGTTTGGGACCTCCTCCAGCCGAGTCATCAAGCCTTCCATCTCGTGCCGAGACTCGTCTTCAGGAAAAAGCTCCTTGTCGATCCGGCCGACGACTTCTCTCAGTCGACCGATGAAAGGCCCAACTTTGCCCAGGCGAATGTGCGCTCGGAGCAGATCTCGATTGGCGTCCTCGCCGAGTGGAATTTTCTCAAGAATCGACCACTCAATGTCAGCTGCTTCAGCCTCAGCATCCATGCAAAAATCTGCAAAGACAGGACGAGCAAACAATAAGCGCCGAGTGAAATGCACATATCACAAGCACTCGGAAAAACAGAACTTACCACCCAGAAGCGCTATCATCTTCCGGGCCCAGTCACTGACATATTTTTCTTGTGCTATACACCGCCTGTTCAGCACTTTCATTTGTCCCATCAGCTTGGCCCTTTGCGCCTTCATTCTCTCCACTTCAGCAGTCAATGCCTTGTTTGCCTCACGGGCCTGCTCCAAGGACTTTTCTCGTTCCGCCAGAACATCCTTCATACCAGCCATTGCAACCATTGCCGCATCCAGCTCACCAGCAAAATGAACCTTTTCAGCCCTAAGAGTCTCGTACGCTGTCCCCATCTCGCAAGTTTTCTGCCAGCCAGCGCCAAGAGACGGTCAGACAAATCCAACAATAAAAAAATCTAAGTTCTTCATACCCCTGCCGACGCAAGCAGTCGACAGCGGTCTCGGGGACTACACCCAATGGGTTCACTAAGAGTGATCCCACTGGCATGAAACTCAAACAGGTCCGCCCTATTGAGCTACATGACAACACCTAAGCCTATGAGGCTACTAATACCCGACCTGAGTAAAATTACTCTCGGGGACTCATCCAGTAGGTGCACTCCGAGTGCCCCAACTGTTAGCATTCGAACAAATTAATTTTTGATCTACTCAAGTCAACAAAAAGTGTGTATAAAGACAACTGCCGGTGCAAGCACTCGACAGAAGTCTCGGGGACTACACCCACTGGGTTCACTAAGAGTGAACCCATTGCAAAAATCATACGATATCCGAGCACACCCACTGGGTTACAAGAGAAAAGTAAATACTTACTAGCCCACTTACTCGGTTATCGTCCCGCAGTTCCAAGCTTCGCTGGTACAGGGACGCGATGGAGTCGTACGCCTTCTTGGCCTCTCCCGCCATCAGCTCCGCGTGCACCATGGCCCCCTTGGCCACTCCCACCTGATCCTCCGGGAGGCGCTGGACGTTGTACTCGACAGTCGACGGGCCTGGCATCGTTGGAGGCTCCTTGGGCATCCCAAGGCCCGCTCCAGTCGATTCAGCAGCAACCAGCGCCGTTTCAGTCGACGCCATCGCCTCAGTCAGCGGCACGTCCGTGGCGAGAGCAGTAACTGGCGGAACAGCCTCAAGGACAGGCACCGCAGCTTGCTCAGACCTCCCCTGGTCACCCTCATCCACATAAATCGCCCCTGAGGGAAACCCGACCGAACGGCGTGAGATCACCGCGGGAACACTCGGAACCACGGGAACAGTTGACGGGGCGCTCGGAACCGTAGGAGCGGTTGGCGGGGCACTCGAGGATGCTGGAGTGGCCGAGGGAGCCGCAGGTTCATGTTGGTGTTTGGTTCGAAGCTCTGGCGGCGGGCGTGGTGAGTTCTGCTCTTCGTCTTCGTCCTCCTCTTCCCCAGACTCCTCCTCCGTCTCCCCACTGTCGGAGACATACTCGACGCTCTCCACGCTGCCCTCCTGGCTGCCCTCCTCCTCCTCCTCTTTTGCATAAAATACAGTCGGCGACATCAGACGTCAGACAGTGATTCAAGAAAGCGATAAATCTAAGACAGTTTTGTGCACTCGACAAGTTGTACTCACCTCGTTCGGAGGAGGGTTGTCCGCGCAGAAAGCCTTCACTCGCCGGAACCCTCTGGGATTCTCGCAGGCGCCTGTGATCTGGAGCACCCACGACGCCACCGTCTCCCCGGTCACGTACTCGACGTTGGTCCGAGTGGAGTCTTCGGGCCCTGTGTAGTGCCACATGGCATGGTCTCGGGCCTGCAGTGGTTGGATGCGCCGGCCGAGGAAAACCTCCAGCAAATCTATGCCGGTGACTCCCTTTCGGACGAAATCTACAAGTGCGTCGACCAGAGGCTGGATATGGATCTTCTCCGCCTTCGTGAGCGTGAGCTGCTTAGGCGGAGCTAGTCGATCTAAGCTAAAAGGAGGCAACCCTGTCGTGGCATTCGGGCAAGCAACGTCCTGGCAATAGAACCATGTCGACTGCCAGTTCCTAACCGATTCACTCAGCTGAAGAGCGGGATAACTACTTTTGCTCTTCTTTTGGAAGCCTAAGCCTCCGCAGAGCTACAGAAGGTGAGTCTTATCATCCGACTGATTAAGTCGTTTGATAGTTTGGGATCTAGCAGAGAAGATATGTTTGAAAAGCCCCCAATGGGGAGGACAGCCGATGAAGCACTCGCACAAGACTACGAAAGCAGAGAGATGAGCTATGGCATTCGGGGGAAAGTGGTGGATCTGCGCCCCGAAGTGGTTCATTATGCCTTTGAAGAAAGGATCTGGGGGAAGGGAGAAACCTCGATGCACGTGGCTGAGCAGCAAGACGCGCTCCCCCTCCCGGGGCGCCGGCTCGGTCTCACCCTCCGCCGGCAACCTCCACGACTTGTGCGCGATCATCCCGTGCTCCACCAGCTCCAGCAGGTCCTCCTCCGTCACCGTGGAGGGGAGGAAGTCCCCCTGGATCCACCCCGCGGGTAGCGTTCGCGGCCTCCGCCGAGCAGGAGCCGCCGCCTTCCCCCTCTTCTTCCGCGCCTCTAGCTTGCTAGTCTACCCCTTTGTCATGGCGGAAGCTGCGGATTCGCGAGGGAGAAGGAGAAGGAAGAAGCTTGGGGTGCGCGGAGGATGGCGAGGGAAGCGGAGCAAAGGCAAGATATCCGGCGAGCGTAACGAAAAAACCCTCGCCGCTGAGGTTTAAGTAAGGTTCCGACTGGGTCACTGGCAAGTGGCCCCGAAATCTTATCACCCAACCGGCCGCGGCGATATCAGTGGAGAAGATGAAGGCGCGGGAATCGAGGCGTCAGGCACTACTCGTGCGCGATGTCGTCATCCCCGCTGAGCGCGCGGTAACCAAAATTTGAGGATCCCAGAAAATCCGCCGCTGTCAGTTGACTGGTCACATCAGAAGATACCACGGAAGCACTCGGTTTACGACAGTTTGTTTCACAAATACTTCCACTCGGATCGTTGGTCAGAAAAGATAAAATGGATCGAGGCAAGCAACGCTAAAGTCACGTCCGTACCAGTCGGATCCAAACTTCAAGCATCGCTTCGTCGTTCCAACCCCAATCCATTCGGGGACTAATGATGGGGTTATAGTCCTAGGGTAGGGTCATAGGCCTGCCCTGTAGGTCCTACCCAAGAACTACCCCTCATAAGGGACAAGGCCCTTAGTCAGTTCCGACTGAACTAAGGAGTTCCCGTCATCCAGTCGGTAACAGATCCTCGACCATCCAGTCGGAGACAAGCATTCGGAGTATATCAAACTAACCGACTGGATTCCACTCTGTGCATCGTAACCCCCCTGGAGGGAAACGGTCATCCGTTTCCATGTGCCTTTATTAGCATTTAAGACATACGTTACCCGTAACGTAGGCATTTATTCGCCACTACTCCACCCCTGTGCACCGAACCGTTGTGGAGGGCAGCGCACTCTATATAATCCACTCTCGCCCACTGGTGCAGGGGTTAGCAATTCACTGTATTCCATATTCCACTCGACAACAAGCTCCCAGAGCACTGAGACGTAGGGCTATTACCTCCACCGCAGAGGGGCCTGAACTCATACAACCTCGCTGTAGCTAAGGCTCTGCCCATCCTTTCATACCCTACACATCTACTGTCAGACTTATACCCACGACAGTGCTAAAACATGAGGTTTTACCAAGTTTGAGCTCCATCGGACAAGTTTAGCTTTGTAAACTTGAAAACTTCACCATTTGACCAGATATGTTCCTTCCAAAGAAGTGTGGGCAAACTAAGTCCCACAAATCTCTTTTTTGGTGTGGAACCCTCATTTGAGGTATTAGGCACTCCTGCAAAGTTTCAACATCATTGGACAAACTTCCCTATGTAGAGTTGTTCTAACTTGAATGTGGACAAAAGGGGTTTGCAGTTATTTGGGCTCCTTAAACACCTTGGATCAAGGTGAAACTTTATGTGGACACCAACTATGGCTTAGGGATACCACTGGAATTTTCTAGCAATTTATTACAAAAGCTCAAAACAGACAGAAATAGTTTTCAGGGTTTTACTCAAATAATAATAATACAAATAGGGATTAAAAATCTTATGTATGGAAAATATATGTCCTTCTGATCATCTCCAAATTTAATCAGATTTTTCTAAGGCTGAAAAGTATTTTTCCATATAGGAATACCATTTCTCGCCTCAAAAATGGACATGCAAATAAATTAGGAAAATAATGCATAAAATAATTATTTTGTGGTTTTGGAGTACCAAAATAGTACTAGAATCAAATCACCAACTTTGGGTAAGAACACTCCTTGCCATCAAGGGCATGTAGTGCAACTCAAATCAGGGTTTTACTTTAACCAGAAATAAGAAAAGGGTTTTGAAAATAATTTGATCTTGAGAAATGTGGTTTTTCATCGCATGATCAAGCATACAAGCATACAATGACAATCATGGCACTCACAACATTAGTTTTGAAAAAAATTTAATAAACTCAAATTTTTGCATTACACAAAAAGATGGAACTGAAAACAGGGTGGGACACC
>NC_058522.1:200126485-200153985 GCF_904849725.1 Hordeum vulgare subsp. vulgare
GCAGTTCCGCACAGGGACAGGCATACATGACCCAGCAAAGTAGGTGTCGGTCACCAGCGAATGTAGACGAGTCGTAGCAAGCTACAAGGACTCCATTACATCGCGTGACATTTCCCCAAAGGGGACAGATACAGCAGCTAAGAAGGACACACTCCGGTCAACCAATGTGTCCGGAGCAGTAGCGAGCTACCATGGCTCGTTGGATCACAAAGGGGCATTTCCCTGTAAGGAGTGCTACTAGTTTACGGCTAGGTAATCGAACCCCATACATATCAAGTACGACGAACGTACGCATGGCATACCGATATGTATAGATACATCGATGGCATCACAAGATAACCATAAACATACAAGCTTTATTTAAGAAGCTCGGAAGAGCCACACACATAATATTACACAGTAAGGGTCTCACGACCCATCATAGCAGTCATTCAGTTACAAGCCAGAGGAAGTGATTAAACTGTCTGAGTACAGACAGGTGAGACTAGAAGGCACATGGCCTGACTATACTACAGACCCAACCTAGGGCCAGATCGTAGCTGGGACACCAGCTACTCGTCGTCGTCGATGTCTAGGAAGAACCCTCCGTTAGGGTCATTAACAACCTCTGCAACCGTTATTAAACAAACATGAGTACGGAGGTACTCAGCAAGACTTTAGGATAACTATCTACTCATGCAATGTATCAATAAGGAATGGTGGGGTTTCATGCGGAAACCCAGCATTTGACTCGTGGCTAGACAACTTGCCTTTTAAAACAATTTTTGACAACTTGATTTCTCGCACACGAGTCCACTAACACCACAACTATACTCCATCGTGGAATCATTCCGTCTCCATACGGAAATGCCGTCCACGACACTCACGCTTATCTTGGCAATTTTATGAGTAGCCATTGAACTTACCTATGAACAACATATGTCTCCAAGTAGTCCATATCCGCGGACGCGGTAATTCGAATAGATCATAACCCTACAGGGGTGTACTTCGCCACACAAGCTCTCGCCACTTATCGCCATGTGCACGTCATGCACCTCGGCAACCTTCAAGCGGAAGCCCAGCGAGGGAGTCGGCCACGACCGTTAACCACACTAGTACCTAGTCCAGGTCTATCGCCTATCTGAGGGTAACCCGCACGAAAATCCGGCCGAGGTTTCCGCCACGGCCTCAAACGATGTGCGCAGGGTTCCCAAGCCCACCATCCGGGTGCCACTTGGTACACCGTGCCACTGCCTACCGCATCACAACCCACCTCTCAGGTCAGCACTTTGCACGGCCTCCAGCATGACTATAAACACCAGAAACTACTTGCAACTCCTGGATTGAGTACTAAGCGATTAATAAGCCGAGCGGGGTCATATTTCAGGGCCCAGCATGTGGTAGTATCTCCTCTTGGATTAAATACACGGAACTCAGTTCCTGAGGACGGTTCCAATGAAACAACCCGCCATGTACTCCTACACAGCTTTCACCGGTACCTTTACCAAATCAGGTTCAACACACAACCTTTACTTACTGAACACATTCTCACAACTCTGTTCATCTCCCAGATGACAGACCATACACAACTCTAAGCATAGCATGCATAGCAGGATAAGGCACATCATGGCTCAAGCAACTACCAGGTATGCTAGGTTGCAAGGTTCAACTATTTACTGTGACAAGGATAGGTCATCCAAAGGAAGTGGGTTCAACTAACGTGGCAAAAGCATTTGAAGCATTTGATCCTAATGCAATAAGTAAGTGCAGCAGCGAGAACATGGGATTTATTGGGATGATCAAAATGGTTGCTTGACTTGTTGCTCAGAGGAGGGACAATATCCGTCAGTCGGATATTCGGTGGAATTCGGAGGAGCGGAGCCTACCGAAAAGAGTGACAACAATCAATAACAAGCATGTGCAATAAGATGATGCATGAGCATGGCATGAGGATGCAAAGTGGTATACTATTATGGCTAACATTTATTAGGTTTGAACTTGATTTGAATCAAATTCAAATATCACTTCAAACGAGGTATTCTTAGATACCATTTTAATTGATTCGACCTGATGCTTAGATCAACTTGCTTTTAACATGCATGGAAATGACATGTTAGGTTGCTGGTTTGTGATTTGGACAGTGTTTGATCATATCATTTGAAGTGGAATTTAAACAATTTCCAAATTCCATCCCCAAAGTATTTACAAGAGTTAACTTATTCCTTAATCTATATGTTTGGGTTCAGTAACATTTTCAAACTTGTTTGAAAATAACATATTCAGATTCCTTGAATTTTTCTGATACTTTTTCATATATAAGTTATTTTCATTGGACATACAGATTATTTTTTATGATTTTTAGAAGTTTTAGACATTTCTGGAATTATTTTTATATTACAAATTCCTTTATTGCGTCACAGTGACGTCTCTGGTCAACAGGGGCTGGGCCAGGTCAAACCTGACCAGTGGGGTCCACTGGTCAGTGACCAGGGGCTAATCCCCGAGTTGACCAGCCCCTAACTGGGGTTTGACCCACCCATGAGCCCACTGTCAGCGGCTAGGGGGTGTTTAGTGGGTTAATTAGTTGACCACGTCGGCCCCCACCGGAATATGGCCGGCGGCGACCACGGGCGCAGCGGAGGACTCGCCGGAGTTGATCAAAACGGCGCTACAGGCATCGGTTTTGGGCGTGGTTTAGTTCTACGGCTAGCTAGCGAAGCACCACATCCAAAGGGGAAGGAGCTGGACCAAGTGGTCACCGGAATCAACGCCGGCGACGAGGTCAGCGGCGGCTGCGGCTCGGGCATCGTCGGGAGTGGCGTTGCGGGACACTAGTGAGCTGGGAGAGGGGCTCTACGGCATCTACAGAGCTCCAGGAGCTCATTTTTGAGCTCGGTCTCGCGAACGGGGTACCACAACGACGGCAACGCCATGGCCGGCGACGAGGACCTTCGGGCTCCGGCGGCTAACGGGGTTAGAGGAGGGGAATGGCCTCGGGAAGAGGGGGAACGGGAAGAGGAGCTCATGACGGTTCTTATGAGGCGGACGGCAGGGTCGGGGAGGACCGGGAGGCAAAGAATCGACGGTGACCGGAGCTTCGGGGAGAGAGAGATTCGAGAGGGGGAGCGGAACGAGAGGCAGAGGGGAGAAGATAAGGCAGGGGGAGGAGGAGAAGAAGGCACGGGGCGTCGCGCTGGCGCTCCTGGAGGCCTCTAGCGGCGAGCAGGCAGGCAGAGGTGGCCGGGGCTGGCCGCCGTGCTCAACTTCCCCTCTGCCTATTGGCAAGAGGAGGAAGATGACCGGGGATCCCCTCGTCGGCGGGGCCGGCGACAGATAGAAGGTAAGCTTCTCTTTTCTCTTTTTCTTCTATTTTGTTTCTGTTTTATCTATTAACATTGTTTTTCATTTATTTTGGCTTCACAATCAAACTATAAATAGTTTGAAAAATGCTGGGGTGTTTAGTTTGAATATTTCCAATCACCCATAAAGTTTTTAGCATTTTTTAAAGCTATATGTCTATGAATTCAAATTTTAAAACTTGAAACCAGTAGTCTTTTGCATTTATTTAAAATACCAAAAGTATTAAGGAAATAGTTTCCTTCATTGCTTATTTGTTTTCAAGAGTTATCAGAAAAGTTGAACTTTTCTTGAGACCATTTTGGCTTCATTGATTTGAATAAGTTTATAATTCCTTTGAATTTGAGAAGTGGCTAGGGTTTTTGAGTTTTCCTTCACCACTTACTTTGATCTTCTTGCAATTTTCTTGGATGCAATGCAAAGAAGATATGAGCACAATGCTAAACCTTGGTTAGAGTTCCAGGGATGTGACAACTCACCCCCACTCAAAAGAATCTCGTCCCGAGATTTAGAAGTCATCGGGAATAGCGCGGGATACTCTTGTCGAAGACGACCCTCTCTTTCCCATGTTGCCTCTTTCTCAAAATGATTTGACCATTGAACTTTAAGATACTTAATGTTCCGACGTCTAGTAGTACGCTCAGCTTGGTCGAGAATACGAACAGGGTATTCTCGATAAGAAAGGTTATCTTCGAGATCAAGCGTTTCGTGGTCCACTTCACGGATAGGATCCGAAAAGCAACGCCTAAGTTGCGAGACGTGGAAGACATCATGAACCTTGGAAAGCTGCGGAGGAAGTTCCAACTGGTAGGCAACTTCTCCTCGTTTGGCAAGAATGCGAAAAGGACCAATGTAACGAGGAGCCAACTTGCCCTTGATACCAAAGCGATGGGTACCCTTCAAAGGTGTAACCCGAAGTTAAGCCTTCTCGTCAACTTCAAAGGCCACAGCCTTATGATGACGATCATATTGACTCTTTTGACGAGACTGGGCTGTTTTCAACTTTTCACGAATAATGCGAACCTGCTCTTCTGCATCCTGGATCATATCCGGGCCAAAGAGTTGCCTCTCTCCGGTTTTTGACCAATTAAGAGGTGTTCGACATCTTCGTCCATAGAGAACTTCAAAAGGAGCTTTGCCCAAGCTTGATTGATAACTATTGTTATAAGCAAATTCGGCGAATGGAAGGCACTTCTCCCAATTCATACCGAATGATATAACACAAGCTCGGAGCATAGCTTCTAGGATGTGATTCACTCTTTCTACTTGACCACTTGATTGAGGGTGGAAAGCAGTGCTAAAAGATAAGTGAGTCCCCATGGCATTCTGAAAAATTTCCCAGAAGCGAGAAGTAAAGATACTCCCACGGTCCGAGTTAATCTCCACGGGAACACCATGAAGAGACACTATTCGAGAGATATATAACTCCGCTAGCTGGCTAGCTGTTATACTCTCACGAACGGGAAGAAAATGAGCTACTTTGGAGAGTCGATCAATTTTCACAAAGATAGCATTATTTCCTTTCTTGGTCTTGGGAAATCCGGTAATGAAATCCATACTAACTTTATCCCATTTCCATTCAGGAATAGCTAAAGGTTGGAGGGTGCCAGCAGGCCTTTGATGTTCTGCCTTAACTCGACGACAAACATCGCAGTTCGCAACAAACTTAGCAATTTCTCTCTTCATCCTAGTCCACCAGAACCTCTTGCGTAGGTCCTGATACATCTTAGTACTACCGGGATGAATGGTGAGAGGAGAATCATGGGCCTCCTTAAGAATTAACTGCCTTAGATGTAGGTTCTTAGGAACCACTAGACGATTCTGGAAGAACACAACACCTTGATCATTCATGGAAAATTCTTTAGCGTTTCCGCTAATGATATTCTCCTTCATCCGTGATATACCCTTGTCACGCTTCTGGCCAGCTATAATTTGATCCTTCAGGGTAGGCTTCGCCACCAGGGTAGAAAGGAATCCTTGAGGAACAATATGAAGATTCAACTTCCGAAAGTCCTCATAGAGATGTGGTTGACCTTGTTGTAGCATCAAATTGTTACAATAAGATTTACGACTTAGTGCATCAGCCATAACATTGGCCTTCCCCGGGGTGTAAGTTATCCCTAAGTCGTAATCCAAGATCAACTCAACCCACCATCTTTTCCTGAGATTCAAATCCGGCTGGGTGAAGATATATTTCAGACTTTGGTGATCAGTGAATATTTCACAACGATTACCCACAAGGTAATGACGCCAGGTTTTTAGTGCATGGACCACAACTGCAAGCTCAAGATCATGTGTGGGATAATTAACCTCATGTGGACGCAACTATCGAGATGCATATGCGATCACATGACAATCTTGCATGAGAATGCAACCTAATCCTTGTCGCGAGGCGTCGCAATAGATAACAAAGTCCTTAGAAAAATCTGGTGGTAGCAACACAAGCGTGGAAGTCAGGCGCCTTTTCAGTTCCTGAAAACTATGCTCACACTATGGTGTCCACTCGAACTTTTTATCCTTCTTGAGGAGTTCGGTTAGAGGCTTTGCAACCTTGGAGAAATTCTCGACAAAGCGGCGACAATAGCTCGCTAGACCAAGAAAACTCCTAACTTGCTTAACCGATTCAGGTTGAGTCCAATCAAGGACGGCTTGAACTCTCTCGGGATTGACAGCACTACCCTTACCAGAGATTACGTGACCTAGATAGGTCACTTCTGGTAACCAAAATTCACATTTTGAAAACTTGGCATAAAGGCGATGCTCTCGAAGTTTCATCAATACCAGCCTTAGATGCTCGCCATGTTCTTGTTTGTTCTTCGAGTAGATGAGAATATCATCGAGGTATACCACGACGAATTTATCCAAATACTCCATGAAGATTGAATTCATCAGACGAGAGAAGGTGGCTAGGGCATTGGTTAAACCGAAGGACATGACGGTGTACTCGTATTGGCCATAACGAGTAACAAAAGCCGTTTTTGGAATGTCCCCGTTCTTGATCTTGATTTGATGGTAACCCAACCTCAAATCCATTTTTGAGAAGATTGAGGATCCAGCGAGCTGATCATACAGGTCGTTGATCCTGGGGAGCGGATGCTTGTTCTTTATGGTGACCAGATTAACTGGTCGGTAATCTACAACCATCTGATTCGTTCCGTTTTCTTCTTGACGAAGAGGACGGGGCAAGCCCAAGTAGAAGAGCTAGGACGAATGAAACCTTTATTCAAGGCCTCATCTAGTTGCTTCTTAAGTTCGGCAAGATCCAGGGGTGCCATCTTATCTGGTCTTCTGGCTATTGGAACAGTTCCCGGAACAAGATCTATCACGAACTCTACATCTCTGTCAGGTGGAATTCCTGGCAGTTCCTGTGGAAAAACGTCCGGGAAGTCACGGACAATCGGGATGTCTTCAAGTTCCGGAAGAGGGTTGGCATTTAGGGAATAGAGTTGGCATTTGGCAACTCGAGTAGAGACATTGACTATCTCACCCGAGGGATGGGTAAGCTGAAAATTTCTAGAATGAGTATCAATCTTGGCATAGTGAGCTGACATCCAGTCCATACCCAAGATGATATTAATATCCGAAGATTTCAAGGCTATCAATGAGGCTAGAAAAACTAGCTTGTCTACTAGAATTTCATTGTCATAGGTTATCCTAGAGGTTTTCCATTTACTACCAGGAGTTTGGACAACCAATGGAATTGGCATATCACAAAAAAGACATGTTATGCAACTGTGCATAACTTTCTGAAATGAAGGAATGAGAAGACCCAGTGTCAAAGAGAACAGACGTTGGGTGATGATTACAAGAAGCGTACCCGGTATGACGTCGGGATCCTCTGCAGCTTCTTCTGCTGAGACATAGTTCACACGGCCACGTGCAGGAGTTGGCTTCACATAGTAAGATTTGCCCGACTTGCCTTGCCCGACGGACTTTCCGGGTTGCTTGGCACCCACATTTTGAGGACACTCACGGGAATAGTGTCCTGGTTCTCCACACTTTTAGCATATCACTTGGTTGGCACGTGGTGCAGCATTGCTAGCTGGACCACCGTAAGTTTTTGCTGGAGGGTTGGTCTGATTCGTCTGAGGCGCCACGTAGGATTGCCTCGGAGTGTATCTTGGCGGCAGAGAACTGTTCGGAACCCACAGCCTCCGTTTTGGAAACGCGGAACCAGATGACGAGCCAAAGTCACGGGAGTGCTTCCTTGTGGCTTCAAAGTCGGTATGGCCAGTCTCGACAGTGATCGCCTTGTTGACCAGGGCTTGGAAACTTGCACGCTCATGGAGGCGCAGATCACGACGAAGCTCAGGGCTCAGACCCTTACGGAATCTTGCTTGCTTCTTGGTGTCAGTAGACACCTCCTCTGTTGCATAGCGGGCGAGGTTACCGAACTCGCGGCTATAGGCATCCACGGTCAACTTGCCCTGGGTGAAAACACAGAACTCCTCTCTCTTTCTGTCCATCACGCCCTCTGGAATATGGTGCAGACGGAAGGCTGCACTGAAGTCTGCCCATGTGGTTGCTGGTTCAGCGGGACGCATAGCTTCAAAGTTCTCCCACCATAGAATGGTGGGTCCTTCCAGAAAATACGCCGCAAAGGTCACCTTGTCGGCCTCAGAAACATTCGCAGAGCGAATCTTGCGTGAGATGCTGCAGAGCCAGTCATCAGCGTCGAGGGTAGACGGAGTGATGGAACTTTGGGGGATTCAGTTTCACAAAGTCGTTGAGGGACACTGCAGCATTCCTAGGCTGACGAGCCGTAGTCTGCTCAATATGCTCTAACAGTCGGTTGGTCTCTCTTTTGTTCCTCTCTGCCTCAAGCATAACTTCCGCCGGAGAGGGCGGGTGAGGCAGGTCTTCCTGCGACGCTTGACTACCCTCGCCATGCTCATGAGCAGGGGCACGGTACAACCTGGTGAACACCATCCTGACAAACAAACTCACACCTTTGACAAATATCATATCAATACTAGCTATGGATTAAGAATGTACTGAACACACGGATACATCCTTAATCGAAGAGCAAACTAGTGAAATTATGAAACTACTCATCAGAGGCTTACAAGCTTCCTATACATTATTTATCTAGGCCTCCGAAATTCATTTCACATCACAAGCATACTTCACAAGTCAGGCAGGACCGTGAATGTACGGCTACTACCATACTATCCTTCCACTCACAGCTCAGGCATCCGCATAGAACATCTCATAGAGATTACCTCCATCGCTTGGAAGCTCAACCTGCGGATCAGGAAACACTCTGGCTTGAGATCCCTGGGATCCATAAGGACACGGATGTGGCCTTGGTCCCCTGACTGGTGGTGGTAGGGGTCCCCGAAGAGGGGTGACTCCTCCTATAGTTGGCCAGTCAACGTGGGCCGGAAGATGGGTCCTAACAGGGTTCAACATCTCCATATCTCCATACCCTGTCTGGACTACCGGTGCCAGCTGCGTCAAAGCCGTCCACAGACGGGCACGTGTGGCATAAAGCTCCATGCGGAGAGCACGAGCATCCCTATCTCTGTTCTCAAGCATCTCAGCAGTGGACTGCAGTAGCGGATCCTCCATAGAGGAATCAAAATAAACCCCGCTGAGATATCCCTCTTCAATAGGCTGAGAAGCAGGAACATAACAGAACTCTGAATTCTGCAGCAGTGCATGTCTCGCCCTCATAATGGTCAGCATTGAATAGGCAGCATCTTGTACTGCCATGTCAACAGTGACTCCCAGCCCATAGGACCAATGGATTGGCTCCTCAGCTCCAGGGTAGTCTGGAAATACCCTAACAGTGCAAATATACTGGCTCTGGTTGAAGTCTCGGTACTGTTCCTCCATTGTGTACTCAGGGTACCAGTGGTAACCACACACCGACATCACCCTGACCAGCATGGCTGTAGGACCCGGCACATCAATGCACCTGGTGAGACGTACCACCTGACGAGAAGGACGGCCAGGCATCTGAAAATAGAGAGTAAAGCAAAAGCATTAGAGCTCTGAATGCAAAATTGGGCAGCATGACGGCTGTAAATGCTCAAAAACAATTTTGAGACAACCCCAAAAATAGGATGGCGTAACCACTCAACTATCAAGTTCAATTATCTCATCATCAAACTTACTTCCTTTTTCCTAGGGATTAAAGAAACCCAATATAACTCTCGACCCGTAGTCTTATAATCTACCGATCAGAAACACGAGCCTAGAAGAAGATGAGTAACCTAGTCCTTAATTCCCGCAGAAAAGACGATGATGACCAGAATAGAATAACTTGAGAAGAGAACAAGAGTCTTACGTTCCCTTCCACAAACAATTCCCTTATATATAACTAAAGCAATTCTAGACTCAACTTCGACCAGTTTGGCTTAGTAGTCCTACAGTCAGTCAGGCTCTGATACCAACGCTGTCCGGACCCCGATCCTAAGCCATAGGATTCTAGCCTGTAACACATCGCATCCCTTTGCGGTCTCACGCACGGTTAACCCCACGGCTGCAGCCTTACCTTAGCCGGGACCGTTTGCGCCTTTTGACTCACGTATGCAATTGTGTCGCTAGCATTCCAATGACAAAGAACCCGGATCGACCTGTCTAGTCATAAACCAAAGTGGCAGTTCCGCACAGGGACAGGCATACATGACCCAGCAAAGCAGGTGTCGGTCACCAGCGAATGTAGACGAGTCGTAGCAAGCTACAAGGACTCCATTACATCCCGTGACATTTCCCCAAAGGGGACAGACACAGCAGCTAACAAGGACACACGCCGGTCAACCAATGTGTCCGGAGCAGTAGCGAGCTACCATGGCTCGTTGGATCACAAAGGGGCATTTCCCTGTAAGGAGTGCTACTAATTTTTACGGCTAGGTAAGCGAACCCCATACATATCAAGTACGACACACGTACGCATGGCATACTGATATCTATAGATACATCGATGGCATCACAACATAACTATAAACATAAAAGCTTTATTTAAGAGGCTCGGAAGAGCCACACACATAATATTACACAGTAAGGGTCTCACGACCCACCATAGCAGTCATTCAGTTACAAGCCAGCGGAAGTGATTAAACTGTCTGA
Organism: Hordeum vulgare subsp. vulgare; assembly: GCF_904849725.1. Lineage (NCBI taxonomy): Eukaryota > Viridiplantae > Streptophyta > Magnoliopsida > Poales > Poaceae > Hordeum > Hordeum vulgare. Next base: position 200,136,896 of record NC_058522.1, read on the forward strand.
GTACAGACAGGTGAGACTAGAAGGCACATGGCCTCACTATACTACAGACCCAACCTAGGGCCAGATCGTAGCTGGGACACCAGCTACTCGTCGTCGTCGATGTCTAGGAAGAACCCTCCGTTGGGGTCATTAACAACCTCTACAACGGTTATTAAACAAACATGAGTACGGAGGTACTCAGCAAGACTTTAGGATAACTATCTACTCATGCAATGTATCAATAAGGAATGGTGGGGTTTCATGCGGAAAGCCACCATTTGACTCGTGGCTAGACAACTTGGCTTTTAAAACAATTTTTGACAACTTGATTTCTCGCAAACGAGTCCACTAACACCACAACAATACTCCATCGTGGAATCATTCCGTCTCCATACGGAAATGCCGTCCACGACACACACGCTTATCTTGGCAATTTTATGAGTAGCCATTGAAGTTATCTATGAACAACATATGTCTCCAAGTAGTCCATATCCGCGGACGCGGCTATTCGAATAGATCATAACCCTGCAGGGGTGTACTTCGTCACACACGCTCTCGCCACTTATCGCCATGTGCACGTCATGCACCTCGGCAACCTTCAAGCGGAAGCCCAGCAAGGAGTCGGCCACGACCGTTAACCACACTAGTACCTAGTCCAGGTCTATCGCCTATTTGAGGGTAACCCGCACGAAAGTCCGGCCAAGGTTTCCGCCACGGCCTCAAACGATGTGCGCAGGGTTCCCAAGCCCACCATCCGGGTGCCACTTGGTACACCATGCCACTGCCTACCGCATCACAGCCCACCTCTCAGGTCAGCACTATGCACGGCCTCCAGCATGACTATAAACACCAGAAACTACTTGCAACTCCTGGACCGAGTACTAAGCGATTAATAACCCGAGCGGGGTCATATTTCAGGGCCCAGCATGTGGTAGTATCTCGTCTTGGATTACATACACGGAACTCAGTTCCTATGGACGGTTCCAATGACACAACCCGCCATGTACTCCTACATAGCCTTTCACCGGTACCTTTACCAAATTAGGTTCAACACACAACCTTTACTTACTGCACACATTATCACAATTCTGTTCATCTCCCAGATGACAGACCATACACAACTCTAAGCATAGCATGCATAGCAGGATAAGGCACATCATGGCTCAAGCAACTACCAGGTATGCTAGGTTGCAAGGTTCAGCTATTTACTATGACAAGGACAGGTCATGGAAAGGAAGTGGGTTCAACTAACATGGCAAAACCATTTGAAGCATTTGATCCTAATGCAATAAGTAAGTGCAGGAGCGAGAACATGGGATTTGTCGGGATGATCAAAATGGTTGCTTGCCTTGTTGCTCAGAGGAGGGACAATATCCGTCAGTCGGATATTCGGTGGAATCCGGAGGGGCGGAGCCTACCGAAAAGAGTGACAACAATCAATAACAAGCATATGCAACAAGATGATGCATGAGCATGGCATGAGGATGCAAAGTGGTATACTATTATGGCTAACATTTATTAGGTTTCAAGTTGATTTCAATCAAATTCAAATATCACTTCAAACGCGGTATTCTCGGATATCATTTTAATTGATTCGACCTGATGCTTAGATCAACTTGCTTTTAACATGCATGGAAATGACATGTTAGGTTGCTAGTTTGTGATTTGGACAGTGTTTGATCACATCATTTGAAGTGGAATTTAAATAATTTCCAAATTCCATCCCCAAAGTATTTATAAGAGTTAACTTATTCATTAATCTATATGTTTGGGTTCAGTAACATTTTCAAACATGTTTGAAAATGACATATTCAGATTCCTTGAATTTTTCTCATACTTTTTCATATATAAATTATTTTCATTGGACTTACAGATTATTTTCTATGATTTTTAGAATTTTTAGACATTTCTGGAATTATTTTTATATTAGAATTTCCTTTATTGCGTCACAGTTGCGTCTCTGGTCAACAGGGGCTGGGCCAGGTCAAACCTGACCAGTGGGGTCCACTAGTCAGTGACCAGAGGCTAATCCCCGAGTTGACCAGCCCCTAACTGGGTTAGAGTTCCACGGATGTGAGAACCAAGGTTTAGCATTCTGCTCATATCTTCTTTGCATTGCATCCAAGAAAATTGCAACAATATCAAAGTAAGTGGTGAAGGAAAACTCAAAAACCCTAGCCACTTCTCAAATTCAAAGGAATTATAAACTTATTCAAATCAATGAACCCAAAATGGCCTCAAGAAAAGTTCAACTTTTCTGATAACTCTTGAAAACAAATAAGCAATGAAGGAAACTATTTCCTTAATACTTTTGGCATTTTAAATAAATGCAAAAGACTACTGGTTTCAAGTTTTAAATTTGAATTCAAAGATATATAGCTTTCAAAAATGCTGAAAACTTTATGGGTGATTGGAAATATTCCAACTAAACATCCGAGCATTTTTCAAACTATTTATAGTTTGATTGTGAAGCCAAAATAAATGAAAAACAATGTCAATAGATAAAACAGAAAAAAATAAAAGAAAACGAGAAAAGAGAAGCTTACCTTCTATCTGTCGCCGGCCTAGCCCACGAGGGGCTCCCCGGTCATCTTCCTCCTCCTGCGAGTAGGCAGAGGGGAAGATGAGCACGGCGGCCAGCCCCGGCCACCTCCTGCCTGTCTGCTCGCCGCTGGAGGCCTCCAGGAGCGCCAGCGCGATGCCCCGTGCCTTCTTCTCCTCCTCCCCCTGCCTTATCTCCTCCCCTCTACCTCTCGTTCCCCTCCCCCTCTCGGATCTCTCTCTCCCCGAAGCTCCAGTCGCCGTAGATCCATCGTCTCCCGGTCCTCCCCGGCCCTGTCGTCCGCCTCAAAAGAACCGCCATGAGCTCCTCTTCCCGTTCCCCGTCTTCCCGAAGCCATTCCCCTCCTCTAACTCCGTTAGCCGCCGGAGCCCGAAGGTCCTCGTCGCCGGCCATGTCGTTGCCGTCGTTGTGGTACCCCGTTCGCGAGACCGAGCTCAGAAATGAGCTCTTGGAGCTATGTAGATGCCGTAGAGCCCCTCTCCCAGCTCGCTAGTGTCCCACAACGCCACTCCCGACGATGCCTGAGCCGCAGCGGCCGCTGACCTCGTCGCCGGCATGGATTCCGGTGACCACTTGGTCCAGCTCCTTCCCCTTTGGATGTGGTGCTTCGCTAGCTAGCCGTAGAACTAAACCACGCCCAAAACCAATGCCTGTAGTGCCGTTTTGATCAACTCCGGCGAGTCCTCCGCCGCGCCCGTGGTCGCCGCCGGCCATATTCCGGTGGGGGCCGACGTGGTCAACTAAATAACCCACTAAACACCCCCCTAGCCGCTGACACTGGGCCCCAGGGTGGGTCAAACCCCACTTAGGGGCTGGTCAACTCGGGGATTAGCCCCTGGTCACTGACCAATGGACCCCACTGGTCAGGTTTGACCTGGCCCAGCCCGTGTTGACCAGAGACGTCACTGTGACGCAATAAAGGAATTTCTAATGTAAAAATAATTACAGAAATGTCTAAAACTTCTAAAAATCATAGAAAATAATCTGTAAGTCCAATGAAAATAATTTATATATGAAAAAGTATCAGAAAAATTCAAGGAATCTGAATATGTCAGTTTCAAACATGTTTGAAAATGTTGCTGAACCCAAACATATAGATTAATGAATAAGTTATCTCTTATAAATACTTTGGGGATGGAATTTGGAAATTATTTAAATTCCACTTCAAATGATATGATCAAACACTGTCCAAATCACAAACTAGCAACCTAACATGTCATTTCCATGCATGTTAAAAGCAAGTTGATCTGAGCATCAGGTCGAATCAATTAAAATGGTATCCGAGAATACCTCGTTTGAAGTGATATTTGAATTTGATTCAAATCAACTTCAAACCTAATAAATGTTAGCCATAATAGTATACCACTTTGCATCCTCATGCCATGCTCATGCATCATATTGTTGCATATGCTTGTTATTGATTGTTGTCACTCTTTTCGGTAGGCTCCGCTCCTCCGGATTCCACCGAATATCCGACTGATGGATATTGTCCCTCCTCTGAGCAACAAGGCATGCAACCATTTTGATCATCCCGATAAATCCCATGTTCTCGCTCCTGCACTTACTTATTGCATTAGGATCAAATGCTTCAAATGCTTTTGCCACGTTAGTTGAACCCACACCCTTTGCATGACATGTCCTTGTCACAGTAAATAGCTGAACCTTGCAACCTAGCATACCTGGTAGTTGCTTGAGCCATGATGTGCCTTATCCTGCTATGCATGCTATGCTTAGAGTTGTGTATGGTCTGTCATCTTGGAGATGAACAGAATTGTGATAATGTGTTCAGTAAGTAAAGGTTGTGTGTTGAACCTGATTTGGTAAAGGTACCGGTGAAAGGCTATGTAGGAGTACATGGCGGGTTGTTTCATTGGAACCGTCCTTAGGAACTGAGTTCCATGTATGTAATCCAAGATGAGATACTACCACATGCTGGGCCCTGAAATATGACCCCGCTCGGCTTATTAATCGCTTAGGACTCGGTCCAGGAGTTGCAAGTAGTTTCTGGTGTTTATAGTCATGCTGGAGGCCGTGCATAGTGCTGACCTGAGAGGTGGGTTGTGATGCGGTAGGCAGTGGCACGGTGTATCAAGTGGCACCCGGATGGTGGGTTTGGGAACCCTGCGCACATCGTTTGAGGCCATGGTGGAAACCTCGGCCGGACTTCCGTGCGGGTTACCCTCAGATAGGCAATAGACCTGGACTAGGTACTAGTGTGGTTAACGGTCGTGGCCGACTCCCTCGCTGGGCTTCCGCTTGAAGGTTGCCGAGGTGCATGACATGCACATGGCAATAAGTTGCGAGAGCGTGTGTGACAAAGTACACCCCTGCAGGGTTATGATCTATTCGAATAGCCGCGTCCACGGATATGGACTACTTGGAAACATATGTTGTTCATAGATAACTTCAATGGCTACTCATAAAATTGCCAAGATAAGTGTGAGTGTCGTGGACGGCATTTCCGTATGGAGACGGAATGATTCCACGATGGAGTATTGTTGTGGTGTTAGTGGACTCGTGTGCGAGAAATCAAGTTGTCAAAAATTGTTTTAAAAGGCAAGTTGTCTAGCCACGAGTCAAATGTTGGCTTTCCGCATGAAACCCCACCATTCCTTATTGATACATTGCATGAGTAGATAGTTATTCTAAAGTCTTGCTGAGTACCTCCGTACTCATGTTTGTTTAATAACTGTTGCAGAGGTTGTTAATGACCCTAACGGAGGGTTCTTCCTAGACATCGACGACGACGAGTAGCCTTTTGACTCACGTATGCAATTGTGTCGCTAACATTCCAATGACAAAGAACCCGGATCGACATGTCTAGTCATAAACCAAAGTGGCAGTTCCGCACAGGGACAGGCATACATGACCCAGCAAAGCAGGTGTGGGTCACCAGCGAATGTAGACGAGTCATAGCCAAACGGTTAGGTGTCATGGTCTAGAGCATCCAGCAGTCAATTGTGGATCGCCGGGTGACCGAGTTTGTGAGGGTTTGGAAGTCTGCCATGAAGACTAACCACGAGTGTTGGGCGAGGACTGTATGTGCGTTCAAGGAGAATACGGTTGGGACTGTGTGTCCCGGGACTGTGTGTCCTTTGGTTTCAATACCAAGGCGCTCCAAACCAGAAGTACAACTGTCATAGCAGCTGGAACTGGGTCATCAACGAGTGTCTTTATCAAGCTACGGGTTCTATTTCTTCAACTCCTTCATTTCCTCAAAATTGTATGTTGAAGACTTTCAACTGTGATGTTTGAAGAATTTGTCTAAAGACTTTCTCTGAATTACCTCAACCTCAAATTCTTCATTCGAGTAAATCTTCACCTGCGTTCTGTGTACTTGCGTACTGTGCAAACCGATTCTCATAATCTTCATGAAGTAATCTGTTGTAGTAGTCTTTGCACTTTTGATCCTGCACTATTTCCGATGCACGTAAATCAGCAGTGAGGAATTTCCTCAAAAGGAATTTCCTCAATGATGAAATCTAAAGATCGCCTATTCACGCCCCCTCTAGTCGATATAACACACTTTCAACTGGTATCAGAGCAAGGTAATCCCTTGTTCTGTGTGATTTTGGTTTAACCACCTGGAGTTTTAGTTATGTCGACCGCAGGTATGATCAAGGTTACTGTCGGATGTCCTACCTTCGAAGGAAAGGACTTTCCCTACTGGAAGACCAAGATGCATATGCATCTTCAGTGTATTGATAATGATCTCTTCTACATTGTGGAATATGATATTCCCTCCATCACTGCTACTATCTCTGTCGTTGATGTGAATAAATTCAAGCAACTTGATTCTCAAGCGAAGAATATCATCTGTGGCCATCTAAGGAAAGGTCACTATGGCAGAGTGAGTGCTTTGGGTACCGCTAAGCTTATCTGGGATAGGCTGTCCAAAATCAATGAAGGAATTTCAACTCAGCGTGACTCTCGCGTTGACGTTCTTCGCAATCTCTTCAATCGCTTCAAGAGGCTTGACAATGAAAGCTGCCAAGATACCTTTGATCGCCTCACTGACATCTCAAATGAACTGCAAGCACTAGGAGCTCGAGACATCACTAACCATGAAGTTGTGAAGAAACTGCTAAGATCTCTGGATCCATCATTTGATACACTGGTTCTGATGATTCAAGAAAGAGGAGACTATAAGATGCTTGATCCCGCTGATATACTTGAAAGACTCAATACTCATGAATTCCAACAGGAAGAAAAGAGAGATCTGTATGGACCAAGCTACTCAAGACCTCGTGCGCTGAAGGCCAAAGCAATTTCCTCATCTAAAGAAGAAGACTCATATTGCAGCATTGGTGACCCTGAAGAACTTGGACAGGAGCTTGCAATGCTCGTGAGGAAATTCTAGAAGTTTACAAGGCGTGGCCAGTTTGGTAAATCTTCAAGAAGAGATATGAGGATATCAGAATCTTCATCTAAGGACTACAAGAAAAGAACTTCCCACAAATGCAAGAAATCTGGTCACTATATTGCTGATTGTCCTCGCTGGGTGAAGTAATCAAAGAAGAAGAAATACAAGGATGAAAGTTCTGATGACTCGAAGAAAAAGAAGAAATCTTCAAAATCCTCATCCTCAAAGTCCTCATCGCACAAGAAGACTAGTTTCAGAAAGGCTCAGGCACTCACTGGCAACGAAATGGATTCTGAGGAAGAATCTAAGGAATGTGATGAAGAGGTAGGTTCTGAAGAAGATGATGAGTCTAGTGTGGCAAGTCTTGCAATCGCTACCACATTCGTCGGCAAGTAGATCTTTAACCTTGAAGAAAATGACAACGCTATCTATACTGATGACTATGCTGGTGACTTCGCCCCAACCTATTGCTTCATGGCAAAAGGTTCAAAGGTACCGAATGACACTTCCTCCTCTGATTCAAGTGATTGTGAACCTGGTGATTATAAAAAACCCAGTTACAGTAAACTTGCCAACATTGCAACTAAGCAACAAAGTGCCATTGAAAAGCTTCAAAAACTACTAGACAGAAGCGATGATCTGTTGAATGATGAAATGAATCATACCCCAATCCTCACTGAAGATATGAGAAGTCTACAGTCTAGATTTGATAGTCTTCAAGATCATTATGGCACACTCTTGGCTGATCATGGGAAACTTTCCTATGAATTTCTTCAAAGGAAACTTGATCTTGAGAACTTGAAGACGTCTCATGATGATCTTCAAATAGAAAACGATTCATTACTTGCTCAACAGATCAGTGCCACTCGGGTAGAATTTACTCCACCATGTCTCAAATGCATCGAACGTGAAACTGCTAATTCTTCACCAGAATCATCAAATTCTTCTATCGCTACGAATTCTTCAACTCCTCATGTGGTATCAAATTCTTCATTTGAGGAAACCACAAATGCTACTCACAAAAATGCAGGGCTGAAGGAATTGTATGTGACAGGCATGTACAAAAGTCTCAAAGGGCATTAAACCCTTTGCGATGTGCTCAAAAAGCAGATTTTGAATAGGAACCCGAGGAAAGAAGGAATTGCCTTCGAGAGAAAATTGAATGCTGATGCATCATACTGGAAACCTCAGAAGTACCCCAAAACCTCATGGGTTGCTGTTAAACGACCTCCTGTTGATCCATCTACTCTAACAAGTTGTGCGTGTGAATTATCCTATTCCTTAGATGAGTCATTTGACTCCAACTATAAACTACTCAAAAATCAATCTCGTGAAGTATTTGCTCGATATGTTGGAACTAACTGCAGGAATGGACCACCCCGGAGGAAAATCTGGATCCCCAGAAGTTGCTTGGAAAATCTTCAGGTGAATCTCCTCATGACACCACCTGTGAAGAACCTCAACCCCAGATAAAATTCCTCAGGTGGCCCAAAGTCTTCAAGACGATCAAAATCCTCAACTGGTCAAAACTATGCCCGTACTCGTGTTGATGCCTCTGATATGCAGGGAAATTACAAGGGATGTGAATATGAGCATTATTCCTCAAATCATTGTGTTCATAAATCCTCAAAGAACTTCTCTGCCCATTCATTTGAGTACTCTAACCCCCTTACTGTGAAAAGAAGTGCATTAGCTTCAATGCCCCCTTTCTCATATGGTCCTCACAGGATGATGAACTCTTTGCCACCCCTACACATGTGGGTGGTGAGGAAATTGAACTAATCAGTTTTGCAGGTCAGGTCTCCAGATGAAAATCACCATTTGCAGAATCTGCTAGAGGCCTGAGGAAAATGCTTCATTGGACGCAAGCTAAAATTCATGAAATGATAACATTTCACACGTCCTCAAATTTACTGTTTATGATGAAATTCCTATCTGATCAAAATGAAATGATATTCTTCAAGTCTGAAGCATATGAGATGGTAAGCTGTACTAATTCATCTGCAGGATGACAAACCCAAGAGTACTGAGTGGGTTGTTGATAGTGGTTGCACAAACCACATGACTGGTGATAAAAGCCTATTGATGAATATGCCACTGACTCCATCACCTCTGAAGCAAATCACTTATGTTGACAAAGGTAAAAGAAAGGTATTGGGACTTGGCAGAGTGGCTATTTCCAAGGACAGGCACATGGACAAAGTCATGCTTGTTGAGTCCCTTGGGTTTAACCTCATGTCAGTCTGAATGCTTTGTGATCTTGATATGCTTGTTATCTTTGGAAAATATAGATGTGTAGTCGGCATGGAATGTGACAGATCCAAAGTCTTCGAAGGCTTTAGGAGAGGAGATTTGTACATTGTTGATTTTTCCATAGGTCCTCAACCAGCCACATGCTTACTAGCAAAAACCTCAGAAGGCTGGCTATGGCATCGAATACTTGGTCATGCAGGCATGAGGAATTTGCACACGCTGGCGAAGAAGAAGCATGTCATTGGCATGGAATCAGTCAAATTCCTCAAGAATCACCTCTGCGGTGCTTATGAGTCTGGAAAATTCACCAGATCCAAACACCCATCGAAGACTATCATGACCACTACTCGTCCTTTTGAACTACTTCACATGGATCTATTTGTACCTACTCATTATGCTACTCTAACCAATGCAGCATCCTTATATGGCTTTGTCATCGTTGATTACTATTCTCAATATACTTGGGTACATATCATTCTGTATAAAACTGAAGTGCAAGAAGTCTTGAAACGATTTTCGTCAAGGGCCTCGACGAACTTCGACGTCAAGATCAAACACATCAGGAGTGACAATGGGACATAATTCAAAAACATTGGTCTTGATGATTATCTTGATGAACTTGGTATTACTCACGAATTATCTGCTCCTTATACTCCATAGAATGGCGTCGTTGAACGCAAGAACAGGACTCTAGGTGAAATGGCACGGACTATGCTTGAATAATATCAGACTCCTCGTCGCTTCTGGCCTGAAGCAATCAACACTACTTGCCACATCATCAACAGGGTATATCGTCACAAATTCCTCAAGAAAACCTCATATGAACTCCTCACTGACAAGAAACCCATTGTAAGTTATTTCAAAGTCTTCGGTGCAAAATGCAGGATTAGAGATCCTCACCATAGCTCAAAGTTTGCACCTAAGACACATGAGGGTTTTATGCTTGGTTACGGAAAGGACTCGCACACCTACAGAGTCTTCAACACCTATCACAACAAGGTTGTTGAAACTGTAGATGTGCGGTTCGATGAAACTAATGGCTCGCAAAGAGAGCAATTGCCTCTTGTGCGAGACAAATTATCTCCTGAGGAAGCTATCAAGTTCAAAGGTACTGAAGACATCGTTCCTACTGAGGAAATTGCTGAAGAAATCGTCCCCAGCACTGATGAAATTCAAGAAGGTGCACCTGAGGAAATTGCTCCAAATCAAATTCCTCAACCCAGACAAAATCCTCAACCAGCTCATCCAGGGATTGCAAATGAAGTAGAACTTGACAAAATCCTCGATGACATCAATGCGCCAGGTCCTCTCACTCACTCAAAAGCTTCAAAATTAGTTAACTTTTGTGAGCATTTTTATTTTGTGTCTATCACAGAACCCTCAAAAGTTGCTCAAGCTTTCATGGAACCTTAGTGGATTCAAGCCATGCAAGATTAACTTCTTCAATTCAACCTAAATGACGTCTGGGAACTCGTCAAACGACCAGATCATCGCAAGCACAATATCATAGGCACCAAGTGGATTTTTCGAAACAAGCAAGATGAGGATGGTCAAGTGGTGAGGAATAAGGCACAACTTGTAGACCAAGGCTACACACAGGTTGAAGGAATTGATTTCGATGAAACTTTTGCACCTGTTGCTAGACTTGAAGCTGTTCGAATACTACTTGCTTATGCTAATCATCATAACATTACTCTATATCAAATGGATGTTAAAAGTGCATTCCTCAATGGTAAGATTGAGGAAGAAGTATATGTTGCTCATCCCCCAGGTTTTGAGGATCCTAAGCATCCACACAAAGTCTTCAGACTCAAAAAGGCACTCTATGGCCTCAAGAAAGCCCCTCGGGCGTGGTATGACACATTGAAGGAATTTCTCATGAAGAAACGCTTCAAACCTGGTTCACTCGATCCAACTCTTTTCACATAATCCTATGATAATGAACTATTTGTGTGCCAAATATATGTAGATGACATTATCTTTGGTTGTATTGACAAACGTTATAGTGATGAATTTGCTTACATGATGAGTGAAGAATATCAGATGTCTATGATCGGGGAGCTGAAATTCTTCTTAGGTCTTCAAATTCGTCAACAACACAATGGCATCTTCATATAACAGGAGAAATACCTCAAGGATGTTCTTAGGAAATTCGGCATGCATGAATGCAAAGGCGTCAAGACTCCTATGCCTACCAACGGCCATCTCTGCACTGACGAAAATGGTAAAGATTTCGATCACCATGTATATCGCTCAATGATTCGATCTTTATTGTATCTATGTGCATCTAGGCCAGATATAATGCTTAGTGTTTGCATGTGTGCTCGTTTTCAAGCAAAACCAAAGGAATCAACCCTAAGGCTGTGAAGCATATACTTCGATACTTAGCTCACACACCAACACTAGGATTATGGTACCCCAAGGGCTCAAATCTTCATCTCGTTGGATATTCTGATTCTGATTATGCGGGTGATCATGTGGATCGCAAGTCAACATCTCGCACATGCCATTTCCTTGGAAGATCATTAGTCTGTTGGTCCTCAAAGAAGCGGAAATGTGTTTCTATCTCCATTGCCGAAGCTGAGTACATTGCTGCTCGATCTTGCTGTGCTCAACTGCTATGGATGAAGCAAACCCTCAGAGACTACGACATCAACATGAAGAATGTGCCCCTCTACTGTGACAATGGGAATGCTATCAAGATCACCTACAACACAGTATAACACTCGAAGACTAAGCACATCCAGATTCGTCATCATTTTCTTCGGGGCCATGTCCTCAAGGGCAATATCATCATCGATCATGTGAAGACTGACAATCTCCTATCAGATATTTTCACTAAGCCCTTGGATGAGAAAAGGTTTTGCAAGTTGCGGTGTGAGCTAAATATCCTAGAGTCTTCAAATGTTTTGTGAAAACATGCACACATCCTAACACTTATGCAAAATTGATGACTTAGATTTGCAACACACGAAGAATCGATTTTCTTCAATCAATAAAGAATATCACTCTTAGTGTGAGGAAATTAATGAAGAATACGGTTCTCACAGCCCTACGACAATTATACGCGGCGCCTGAAATCATCATTCTTATATGGTGGGTCACGCCACCACCCAACTTTGAAATTCTTCAAGCTGCTTTTCTTCAAAGTTGAAACTCATCAATCTGACACTTCGTCACAAAATCCTCAAGTTTTTCTAAATCTTCAAAATCTTCAAATTCTTCAAAATGTTTGATGATATTCACTTGCATATGTATATTGACTTAGATTTCAAAGTCCTCAATGGCATTCACTTATAACTCAGTCTTCACTTTGATATTTCATCTAAGTGAATGTGATCGGACCCGACTCCCCTCTATGCTAAGCTCAACCCAGTCTATTCATTTATTCATATGCGTTCTACTTGACACTTGTTCAAAATCCTCACTGTGTCCTTGTGAGATGAGGACTTTGTAACGAAATCCTCAAAGATTCAAAAATCATTTTTATAACGTTACACAATAACTGGACCGACTTCTCACGATCGGATAACCACGAACTCCACCGCTTTAGTCGTGGGCTCCACGTGTCATGCAGAGACGAATGGCCAAGGGCAATTCGGTTAGAAAGTTTCGGCCAACCAGTTTTTCACCTGAGCTATAAATAGGCCCTTACCCCCTCCCCCCTCGGTCAAAACTCTTCGTCCTCTCGTCTTCTCCGCTCGAGTTCAACCCTAGTGCCACCGCTAGCAATCTCCTCACCGGTGAGGAAAAGCTTCGCTGCCTCGCCCTCGCCGTCGCCGAAATCATGCCGGACGTGGAATCTCTTCCTCTACCACCGTCGTAGCTGATCTATATCGCCGAGTTAGGGCGCGGTAGATCTGAACCGAAGAGCTTCTCTCTTTTACTACTTCAGTTCTTCGTGTTCTTCGCTCAGGGTAATTAAAATCCTAATTTACTGCCTCCGTTTATCTATTATTTCACTTTAGACTCGCGAAATCTGTTTTTCCTCAGAGTGTGTGTCAGCCACGCACACTCATTCATCAAACACTTGATGAATTTCACTAAGCCACTCATATTCTTCAAGAGATATCTCAATTGTGTAAGTCTTCACCACCTTTATTGAAGACTAAAATTACTGCTGGAAGAGGCATCAGGCCAAGTCCTAGCAAAATCATCAACGTTCCTTCTGCATCGGAAGGAAGTGAAGAATTTGTTGAGGAGACACTTCAAGCTATCATCAGAAACAAACAGGAACAAGTTAGTCAAGCCTCAGGCAGCTCCATTCCTCAAGCCATGGACCCGAAGGTTTTGCTGGATTTCATTGACCTTTGGTATGAAGATCCAAACACTCCTGTTGATGACTTAAAGCTTCCCCCTGGTGTAAGCCACATGGTAGCCACATTCATCAATGAGGAACAGTGGAAAGAGCAGCAAGCCAAGCAATCAAAGACTGAAAAAATCAAGAAGGAGAAATTCCTCAAGCAGAATCTCCTCAAGCTGACGCCTGAAGCACTTGTATCAACTCATGCTGAACTTAAAACCCTAATAGATTAGTATACAAGTCTTCACACTAATCGTGAAGGAGTCAAGGTGAATATCATCAAGGCTTCATCTGTCGCAGTTGATGAATACAACAAGAGAACGGCCCCTCCAAAGCAGCAAGCAGCACCTCAGTCAAGCTACAATGTTCAGCTGCCCGAGGAAGATGAAACTGATGAACCAGCTGCTGAGGAAATTCCTCAAGAAAATCCAGCTGAAGAAAATGCTCCAGCTGATGAAACTACCAGGCCTGACACTGCACTAGTGCCTGAAGAAATTGTTCCTTCACAATAACCCTCAAAGGTGAAGAAAGTGACACCATGTGCATCAGAGTGAAGAAGACCAAAGCAGCTGAGAAAGAAGCAAAGAAGTGAAAAGCTTCAATGACCTCAGAAACCTCACAGGCCAAACGCCACAAGGTCACTCAGTCAGATTCTTGAACTACCCCTGTGGATGCTACTCCTCTCAATGGAGCTCCATCTTACTTGATCGTTCCCTTCGGAGTTGACTATGTCATTCCTGAAGATGATGAAGAAATGGAGGATGCTGAAGATGAAGAAATAATGGATGAGGAAATACAGATAGACGATATTCCTCAGTCCACCATTCCACCTAAGACCACTGGAGAACAAGTGGGTGATGATGAAACTGGGTGCAACACTCCAGTGATTCATGATGATTTCTGGGAAGACACTCATCCTCGCTCACCCACGTCATCTCAAATTCTTCCGACTCCTACTGCCACTGAAATCCTCACAGGTTCGGATGGGAAAACCTTTCATGAGGAATCTGCTCAAGAATTAGCTGCATCAGCTGAAAACAATGCAGCGACGAATACTCTAACTACCTCCTCCAACAATTAAATTCCTCAAGCTGAGGAAAATTCTCAAACTGAGAAAAATGCTCAAACTAAAAAAATGCTACTGCGCCCAACATTGAAACTGCTATTGTTGTGGTAAACACAGAAACAACAATGATAGTGGCTACTCCTCAAGAACAGCAGCATAATCTTGAACCACAGTAGAACCAGCCTTTCTCCAAATGGCCAAAGTTTCAGAAAGAGGCATTCTATTAAGAACGCATGTACTTCATTGGTGAAAATCCATATGATAAGCTTCACATCAAGCACGGGAAGTTTTGGACAAGGAATCAACTCAACTATTATGCTTCAGTGCTCTGTGGGAGAAACAAGATATTTCAGCATATCCATACTCCTCACTGTGATATGGAGGAAATACCTTGCTTTGCTCCAGTCCTCAACGTTCTTCACGAAGCTGGATTATTGCCTTTCTGCACTGACATCGGCGATTGGAACGCTCACGACATTCTTCAGTTCTACGCCACTCTTCACATATCTGGCGACCCAAAGGATGTCAACACTTGGGTTTTGGATTGGATGACTCAGCACATGCACTACAAATCGCCTGCAATTGAGTTGCTTCGAGCTCTTCCAATCTCAATTCCCTTGGAGGATGCAGTTCTGATGTATGATGAACGTGAAGTGCCCAACAGAATGATGGAAGTCCTCATGAAGCCTTTCGCCAAGGACCAACCTCCAAGGACTCGATTTCTGGTACAAGACTTCAAGTATGAACCAAGAACAGTCTATAGAATCTTGTCTTATGCCATTGCTCCTATCAAAGGGCATGATGATGAAGAAGATGTCATCATGAAGAATATCATGTTCAATGTCATCCATGGCATACCGATGAACCTTCATGATTTCTTTTTGAGGACTTTGGTTGACAATGCCATGTCGCCATTTGAATAGAAGATTTATGCGTCGGGAATTATGTGATTCATCAGAAACAGGTCAGGCATCAACTACCAAGCTGATTTTCAGAATCACCTCGGATATCTGCCGCCGATCAAAGTCATCAAGAAATAATTTGAGCCTGTTGAAGGCAAAAGCATGTCTGTAATTGATGAAGGAAATTGGCCCATTGATGGCCAATTTTGCAAGGCAGAATCTTATGCTTCATACAATGACACGGCTACCCAAGATCCACCAAGCCTAACTGCCCCAAGAGTGATGAACAACACAGAGCTACTCCTCGGTCTTCATCAGAAGGTCGATCGCAATCACAAGTGGGTTAAACATTACTTCAGCGCCATTGTGAAAACCCTCAACGAAACTCAAAATGCTGTGAAGAAAAATCACTATTTTCTTCATGAGGTGTTTGATTGAAACTCGGCCACCTTGGCTCATCTGAAGACTCAAGAGGAACTTGAGGAATTGGAGTTTACTCAAGACTTTGATAGTCCTGGCCTCCAAAGAAGATATTCAAGCCAATTCCAGTTCCTGACTTGGAGGACAGTTCATTTTCTTCATTCCGCACTACTGAGTCAGATGAAGAACCAGAAGACACTGCAACTGGTCCAAGGAAGAAGCCTGTCTCCAAGAATCCGCACGCCTCTTCATCAACCAAAAAGTGAATTTCTTCAAAGGGCGTTAGTCCTCGGTTTTGTCCTTTTCGTCACTTGATGACAAAGGGGGAGAAATCTGAGAGTTAGTCTTCAAGCGGGATCTATTTTGGGGCTTATAAACATTATTAACTTACAAACTCTTGGTTCTTCTGAGTGTCTTGATGTAATGAGTTGTAACTTAAGCTCGATGGTGCTCTAACTCTTTTGAACGTTTTTCTTCGCATGCTTATTCCTCAAAGTATATTAATGCAGGCATGCTGAAATTCGTGAGACACCATTTCTCATCATGCATTCTCGAAATCTTCATTTTATATGTCAAATGTATGCATGATTTACAAGATAGAGGGGGAGATCTCCATGATACAAATCATCATGTGCAACTGTTGTGCAAAGCAAATTCCTCAAAATATGCACATCTTCACGGGGAGTCTCTCACTCTCTTGATTTCAAATTTCTCAAACTCAGTATTTACACTTCATATTTTTATATCCCCGTTGAAAACTTAACATAATTGTCATCAACCACCAAAAAGGGGGAGATCAGTAGTGCATCTAGTGCCCTTAGTGATTTTGGTGGTTTGAAGACTTATAGGTTAAGTGAATAATGTGCTCGTAAGTGTACACATGCTCTATAAGTCGCTGAGGAGTTTGAGTTATACGATGAATATCGACCCCTAAAAATGAATGCCTTCGGCTGAAGAAATTGATCTAAAGTTGAAGACTTTGATCGCGAAGAAATTGCGATGAAATTGATATTCCTCATCAAGATATTGAAGATGAGGAATTAGGTGTGTCCTGAAGAAAATCAGTGTGAATACTTTGAAGCGTGAAGATTTACTCTTTTTGTTTCATTTTCTTTACTCTTGAGTCATAGGAACATCGTACTATTAAAGGGTGTCAAAGTAATACTACGGAATGAATTTCCTCATGATGCTCAACCCAAGCCTAAACCTACGAAATCCTCAAATGAGGAATATGACACACA
>NC_058522.1:200156485-200161485 GCF_904849725.1 Hordeum vulgare subsp. vulgare
CGCAGATTGTCGGCCTCTCATCTCCATCCCAGCTTTGCCTCTTGGAAATCGAGCTCCAAGCCATCCTCGACGAGCTCTCTGTTAGAGCTGTTTGACGCCCCATCGAGGGTCGGATCACCTGTTGCTCCTTCAGTTTTTATGATTAGTGTCCATCTTAATCATCAGTCTGTGTTGTTGGTTGCATGCCTTTGTTGCGCCGGTTGTCCTGATCCTTGTTTTATTCCCCTGTCGTCGATGTTGGCTGCGCGCAGTTGTCGCGCCTTGTGCCCAGGCACTGACCATTGTAGTTGGTTGCTCGTTGGGCACTGCCGGACTGATCCTTTATGTTGTTTTGTTTCGTTACCCAATGAATGACAACCTTGCTATTTTCAATTTGAATGTGAGAGGGTTGAACAACAGAGCTAGACGAGTTGCTTCTCAAGCGATCATTGATCGGCTTGTGTGCTCTATTATTTGTCTGCAGAAGACAAAGCTATCCTCCTGCTCGACTGTGGGTCACCTAGAAATCGTCGGTCAGCGCTATGATCAGCACACGTCGCTGGATGCCGACGGCACACGCGGCACGATCCTGATGTGCTGGAACTCCGATAGGCTGACTGCCAATATGGTCGCCGTGCGATCGTACTCGGTAACGGTGTGCTTCCTCCTGGTGGGAGGGGGGCCGTCCTGGTCTCTGACCACGGTCTATGGCCCTCATGATGACCAGCGGAAAAACGATTTCCTATCAGAGCGAGCCTGTATTCATAACTCGATGACCGGTCCGTGGCTTCTCATAGGAGATTTCAATCTCATTACGAACCCGCAAGATAAAAACAACCCCAGGGTGTGCCACTGATGGATGATCCAATTCCGTCGTACACTGGATTCCTCTAGCCTGCATGAGATACCGCTAATTAGGCGCAAATTCACTTGGAGTAACGAGCAGTCTGTACCCACTCTAGTATGCCTGGACCGCGCCTTTTGCAACGTCGAATGGGAGTTGATCTTCACTGCAGCCAAGCTGCTACCTCAATCTTATGCGATCTCCGACCATTGCCCATTACTTCTAATCAACGACAGCCTAGTCACAAAAAATAAGCGCTTTCGCTTCGAATCCTACTGGCAATTCGTTCATGGTTTCAAGGAGGTCGTGGATCAGTCCTGGGCGGCACACGCTTGCAATGCATGCCCCCTTACTAAGTTGAACCGCAATCTATGGAGACTTAGTAAGGCCTTGCGATCTTGGAGCAAAAATATTGTTGGTGATTTGCAAAAACAATTATCGATGGTTACCGAGCTCATCCTACAGCTAGACCGAGTGCAAGATCTTAGAACACTTTCCCCAGATGAGAGCTCCCTGCGCTCCAAGTTAAAAGCTCGCACTTTAGGCCTTGCGGTACTTCTCAAGATCAAGTTGCGGCAAAGAAGCAGGGTTCTTTGGCTGAAGGCGGGCGATGCCAACACGAAATTTTTCCATCGGAAGGCAAATGCGCGACACAACAAAAACACCATCCATGCGCTTCACGGCCCGGATGGCACTGTCTCGTCAATCGACGGCATGACCGACCTGGCACGCAGCCATTTTACCCAAATTTTTGGCTGTCTCAAGCAACGCACGGCTGCTCTAAACTAGGATGAATTGGACCTCGAGCATGTGGATTTAACTGGTCTTGAGCAGGACCTCTCGCTTGAAGAGGTCAAGACTGCCATTAACGCGACTCCGGTCGATAAGGCGCCGGGGCCGGATGGCTTCTCGGGTGGTTTCTACAGAGCATGTTGGGACACAATCAAGCACGACCTCTTGGCGGCGCTGAATCAGTTATTCTGGATGGACAGTCGTGGTCTGGACAGAGTGAACCACGCGCTGCTCGTCCTCATCCCCACGAAAATGGGGGCGGATGCGCTGCAAGACTTCAGGCCGACTTCACTGCTGCACAGTGTGATAAAAATCTTCTCGAAGATTCTTGCTTCGAGACTGGCCCCAAAACTTACTCTGCTTGTGGACCAATGTCAAAGTGCCTTCATCAAATCGCGCAGCATTCAAGAAAACTTCCTGCACGTCCAAAACAGTACGAGATTTTTTCATAAATCTAAGAAGCCAACTATTTTGCTCAAACTTGATATTGCGAAGGCCTTCAACTCGGTCTCTTGGGCCTACTTGTTGGACATGTTGCAAGCCAGGGGGTTTGGCCGGTGCTGGAGGGAATCGATTTCTATGCTTCTGAGAACTTCTGTATCACATGTCTTGATTAATGGGCAGATGTCGGAGATCATACATCACAAATGTGGGCTCAGACAAGGAGATCCGTTGTCCCCTTTCCTTTTCATCCTCGCCATGGACCCCTTCAGAGGATGATGTCCATTGCCACCGAGCAGGGGGCACTTTCAAAGTTGCCGGGACGGAGAAGGGTACCTTGTTGCTCTTTCTGCGCGGACGATGTGGCGTTGTTTATGAACCCCTCTGAAACGACGCTAGGATGATCAAGCTGATCCTCAACTGTTTCGGGTCAGCTACTGGCCTCTTTACCAGTGCGTCTAAGAGCTCGGCTCTTCCGATACGACGTGGCACCTTGGACCTCACGTGCACCCTGTCTCATCTAGGATTTCCTATCAAATCATTCCCTGCGGTTTATCTCGGAATGCCTTTATCCCTTCGCAACCTGACCAAGTTAGAATTGGATCCTCTGGTTTCCAAGTTCGGGAACAAAGCGGGCACCTGGAAGGGTAGACTTATGGCGAAGAGTGGAAGACTTGTGCTGCTAAAAACGGGTTTGTCCTCCCTTGCAATCTACATGATGACAATTCACAAATTGCCGGCCTTGGTGTTGAAGCGTTTGACTCAGATTTGTCGCTCATGGCTTTGGAGTGGGGATACTGCATGCACCGGCGGGAGTTGCAGAGTTGCGTGCAACTTGATTTGTCGGCCTAAATGCCTTGGTGGCCTTGGCGTAGTTGACCTCGCAAAGTTTGGCAGGGCTCTCGGGATTCATTGGCTCTGGATGGCTTGGAAGCACCCGGAGTGCCCTTGGGTGAGTGCACCATTGCCCTGTTCAAATGAGGAGAAGGAGCTTTTGCGATCGCGACGGAGATTACGGTAGGAGACGGCAGAGCAACAAACTTCTGGCAGGACCGCTGGCTCGAAGGCTCCTGCCCAAAGATGATCGCCCCATCCCTTTTCAAGATTGCGGCAAGGAAAAACCGTTCGGTTTGGGGCGCCGTAAAGGATGAAAAGTAGCTACAAGACCTCTCTAGGGGGTTGCTGGATGACATGCTTTATGAGCTATCCGAGCTTGCTCGTAGGCTGGATCCGCGGCGAGGGAATCTGGGACGGAGGACTCGTAATATCTCTATAGATCTGGCACGAAAACAATAAGAGATTAGCTCAAGGAGTACTAAGAAAGGTGCTAACGGCAGTGGGGACTTGTGCTTCACGAGGGCAAACCTGATGCTATCACCTGGAGATTCTCTCAGGACAGGGCGTACAACGCGTGCTCGGCGTACCGGCTTCAGTTCGAGGTGTCGGTAAAAATGCCCGGGTACAAACTAATCTGGCGCGGTTGGGCCCCAGGAAAATGCATGTTTTTTTTGTCTGGACGGTCATGCTAGATAGGATACTGACGGCGGACGCTCTCCTGAGACGTGGATGGGAAAACGATTATTTCTGCCCCCTTTGTGTAAGAAATCTAGAAACACATCGCACCTCTTCTTCGACTGTCCATGGTCAAGGACCATCTGGAACTCCATCGCCTCATTGACGGATATGCCTGCCCTATGTCCGGCAAGTTGGGAGGGGGACTACAAGTTCTCAGCTTGGTTCGAGGGTCGATACGTCAACACTGCAAAGGAGAGAAAAAAGGGGTTGCTATCCCTTGTACACGTGATTACTTGGGAGATTTGGCGGGAGAGAAACAGGAGAGTCTTCCAACAAGAATTCACGACTACGAAAGGCTTCGAGCGCAAGATTAGAGAGGAGATTAGGCTTTGGAACATGGCAGGAGCCGGGATTCCTTTTGACCCCGGCTGAGGTCGTTTCTGATGTCTTAGTTTTTCTGTTTTTTTTTGTTTCTCTTCCCCTCTTCCTGTCCCGCTTGGGACCAGCATCATGTACTCTGTTGCCCCCTGATCAACAAATTTGGCAAGCGTGGCCAACATTCAAAAAAAGGAGCAGCAGAAGTTGGGAGCAGTTGCGGCGGTAAAGAGTAGTGGCAAGAGCACCAGCATTGCACACCAACAAAGCAACAGCTAGCACAGCGAGCAACACAGTTCAGCAGTAGCAGAGCAACAATAGCGACAAGGAGCAGCGAGCGAGGGCGGTCACAGGTCGACAGGCGCACACGCGAGCGGCACCATGCGTACGCGCCAGGGGGCAGCACGAGCATGGGTGGAAGAGGGAGCGGCCAGGGTGCGGCAAGGAGAGCTCGCACACCAACAAAGCAACAGCTAGCACAGCGAGCAACAACAGTTCAGCAGTAGCAGAGCAACAATAGCGACAAGGAGCAGCGAGCAAGGGCGGTCACAGGTGGACAGGCGCGCACGCGAGCGGCACCATGCGTACGCGACAGGGCGCACCACGAGCATGGGCGGCAGTGGGAGCGGCCAGGGTGCGGCAATGAGCAGCCGGAGTAGGCGCGCGCATACAACACAAACCACGGGCGAGCTCCATGTGACGGCATACGACGACTAAATGGAGAAGAGGAAAGAGGGAACGTGGATGAAAGCTCACTGTGAGCTCGAGAGTGTGGCTGAGGAGGCCGGAGGTGGATCAGAACATTGGGAATCGACGCTGGCTTCCAGTGATGTACGCGATGAAGACAATGCGATGGCAAGCGTACGGGTCGCCTCGGCTCGGTTTGGTACTTGGGACGGAGGAAGCTAACAGCGACGGACCTCCTAGACGTCCACCCACATGAAGGCGACGACAGTGGTCGTGGTAATGACGATGTCAAGAGCAGTCACCGCATCGAGCTCTGATCTAGTTTCCATGTAGAGGAGGAGGGGTGCGATGGGGAAAAGAGGGGATC